>NW_027411886.1:0-111182 GCF_047663935.1 Musca autumnalis
GTCATCTCCGGTGAACTTTTGTATGGGAAAAGTCATCTCCGGTGAACTTTTATATTGGGAAAGTCATCTCCGGTGAACTTTTGTATGGGAAAAGTCATCTCCGGTGAACTTTTGTATGGGAAAAGTCATCTCCGGTGAACTTTTGTATTGGGAAAGTCATCTCCGGTGAACTTTTGTATTGGGAAAGTCATCTCCGGTGAACTTTTGTATGGGAAAAGTCATCTCCGGTGAACTTTTGTATGGGAAAAGTCATCTCCGGTGAACTTTTGTATGGGAAAAGTCATCTCCGGTGAACTTTTGTATTGGGAAAGTCATCTCAGGTGAACTTTTGTATTGGGAAAGTCATCTCCGGTGAACTTTTGTATTGGGAAAGTCATCTCCGGTGAACTTTTGTATGGGAAAAGTCATCTCCGGTGAACTTTTGTATGGGAAAAGTCATCTCCGGTGAACTTTTGTATTGGGAAAGTCATGCCCGGTGAACTTTTGTATTGGGAAAGTCATGCCCGGTGAACTTTTGTATTGGGAAAGTCGTGCCCGGTGAACTTTTGTATTGGGAAAGTCATGCCCGGTGAACTTTTGTATGGGAAAAGTCATCTCCGGTGAACTTTTATATTGGGAAAGTCATCTCCGGTGAACTTTTGTTTTGGGAAAGTGAACTTTTGTATGGGAAAAGTCATCTCCGGTGAACTTTTGTATGGGAAAAGTCATCTCCGGTGAACTTTTGTATTGGGAAAGTCATCTCCGGTGAACTTTTGTATTGGGAAAGTCATCTCCGGTGAACTTTTGTATTGGGAAAGTCATCTCCGGTGAACTTTTGTATGGGAAAAGTCATCTCCGGTGAACTTTTATATTGGGAAAGTCATCTCCGGTGAACTTTTGTATGGGAAAAGTCATCTCCGGTGAACTTTTGTATTGAGAAAGTCATCTCCGGTGAACTTTTGTATTGGGAAAGTCATCTCCGGTGAACTTTTGTATGGGAAAAGTCATCGTGAATTTTGTATGGGAAAAGTCATCTCCGGTGAACTTTTGTATTGGGAAAGTCATCTCCGGTGAACTTTTGTATGGGAAAAGTCATCTCCGGTGAACTTTTGTATTGGGAAAGTCATCTCCGGTGAACTTTTGTATTGGGAAAGTCATCTCCGGTGAACTTTTGTATTGGGAAAGTCATCTCCGGTGAACTTTTGTATTGGGAAAGTCATCTCCGGTGAACTTTTGTATGGGAAAAGTCATCTCCGGTGAACTTTTGTATTGGAAAGTCATCTCCGGTGAACTTTTGTATTGGGAAAGTCATCTCCGGTGAACTTTTGTATGGGAAAAGTCATCTCCGGTGAACTTTTGTATTGGGAAAGTCATCTCCGGTGAACTTTTGTATTGGGAAAGTCATCTCCGGTGAACTTTTGTATTGGGAAAAGTCATCTCCGGTGAACTTTTGTATTGGGAAAGTCATCTCCGGTGAACTTTTGTATTGGGAAAGTCATCTCCGGTGAACTTTTGTATTGGGAAAGTCATCTCCGGTGAACTTTTGTATTGGGAAAGTCATCTCCGGTGAACTTTTGTATTGGGGAAAGTCATCTCCGGTGAACTTTTGTATTGGGAAAGTCATCTCCGGTGAACTTTTGTATTGGGAAAGTCATCTCCGGTGAACTTTTGTATTGGGAAAGTCATCTCCGGTGAACTTTTGTATTGGGAAAGTCATCTCCGGTGAACTTTTGTATTGGGAAAGTCATCTCCGGTGAACTTTTGTATGGGAAAAGTCATCTCCGGTGAACTTTTGTATTGGGAAAGTCATCTCCGGTGAACTTTTGTATTGGGAAAGTCATCTCCGGTGAACTTTTGTATGGGAAAAGTCATCTCCGGTGAACTTTTGTATTGGGAAAGTCATCTCCGGTGAACTTTTGTATTGGGAAAAGTCATCTCCGGTGAACTTTTGTATTGGGAAAGTCATCTCCGGTGAACTTTTGTATTGGGAAAGTCATCTCCGGTGAACTTTTGTATTGGGAAAGTCATCTCCGGTGAACTTTTGTATTGGGAAAGTCATCTCCGGTGAACTTTTGTATGGGAAAAGTCATCTCCGGTGAACTTTTGTATGGGAAAAGTCATCTCCGGTGAACTTTTGTATTGGGAAAGTCATCTCCGGTGAACTTTTGTATTGGGAAAGTCATCTCCGGTGAACTTTTGTATGGGAAAAGTCATCTCCGGTGAACTTTTGTATGGGAAAAGTCATCTCCGGTGTGGGAAAGTCATCTCCGGGATGAACTTTTGTATTGGAAAGTCATCTCCGGTGAACTTTGTATTGGGAAAGTCATCTCCGGTGAACTTTTGTATGGAAAAGTCATCTCCGGTGAACTTTTGTATTGGGAAAGTCATCTCCGGTGAACTTTTGTATTGGGAAAGTCATCTCCGGTGAACTTTTGTATTGGAAAGTCATCTCCGGTGAACTTTTGTAGTGGGAAAGTCATCTCGGTGAACTTTTGTGTGAACTTTTGTATTGGGAAAGTCATCTCCGGTGAACTTTTGTATTGGAAAGTCATCTCCGGTGAACTTTTGTATTGGAAAGTCATCTCCGGTGAACTTTTGTATTGGGAAAGTCATCTCCGGTGAACTTTTGTATTGGGAAAGTCATCTCCGGTGAACTTTGTGCTTTTGTATTGGGAAAGTCATCTCCGGTGAACTTTTGTATTGGGAAAGTCATCTCCGGTGAACTTTTGTTTGGGAAAAGTCATCTCCGGTGAACTTTTGTATTGGGAAAGTCATGCCCGGTGAACTTTTGTATTGGGAAAGTCATCTCCGGTGAACTTTTGTATTGGGAAAGTCATCTCCGGTGAACTTTTGTATTGGGAAAGTCATCTCCGGTGAACTTTTGTATTGGGAAAGTCATCTCCGGTGAACTTTTGTATGGGAAAAGTCATCTCCGGTGAACTTTTGTATTGGGAAAGTCATCTCCGGTGAACTTTTGTATTGGGAAAGTCATCTCCGGTGAACTTTTGTATTGGGAAAGTCATCTCCGGTGAACTTTTGTATGGGAAAAGTCATCTCCGGTGAACTTTTGTATTGGGAAAGTCATCTCCGGTGAACTTTTGTATTGGGAAAGTCATCTCCGGTGAACTTTTGTATGGGAAAAGTCATCTCCGGTGAACTTTTGTATGGGAAAAGTCATCTCCGGTGAACTTTTGTATTGGGAAAGTCATCTCCGGTGAACTTTTGTATGGGAAAAGTCATCTCCGGTGAACTTTTGTATTGGGAAAGTCATCTCCGGTGAACTTTTGTATTGGGGAAGTCATCTCCGGTGAACTTTTGTATGGGAAAAGTCATCTACGGTGAACTTTTGTATGGGAAAAGTCATCTCCGGTGAACTTTTGTATTGGGAAAGTCATCTCCGGTGAACTTTTGTATTGGGAAAGTCATCTCCGGTGAACTTTTGTATCGGGAAAGTCATCTCCGGTGAACTTTTGTATTGGGAAAGTCATCTCCGGTGAACTTTTGTATGGGAAAAGTCATCTCCGGTGAACTTTTGTATTGGGAAAGTCATCTCCGGTGAACTTTTGTATTGGGAAAGTCATCTCCGGTGAACTTTTGTATTGGGAAAGTCATCTCCGGTGAACTTTTGTATTGGGAAAGTCATCTCCGGTGAACTTTTGTATTGGGAAAGTCATCTCCGGTGAACTTTTGTATTGGGAAAGTCATGCCCGGTGAACTTTTGTATTGGGAAAGTCATCTCCGGTGAACTTTTGTATTGGGAAAGTCATCTCCGGTGAACTTTTGTATTGGGAAAGTCGTGCCCGGTGAACTTTTGTATGGGAAAAGTCATCTCCGGTGAACTTTTGTATGGGAAAAGTCATCTCCGGTGAACTTTTGTATTGGGAAAGTCATGCCCGGTGAACTTTTGTATTGGGAAAGTCATCTCCGGTGAACTTTTGTATGGGAAAAGTCATCTCCGGTGAACTTTTGTATTGGGAAAGTCATCTCCGGTGAACTTTTGTATGGGAAAAGTCATCTCCGGTGAACTTTTGTATTGGGAAAGTCATCTCCGGTGAACTTTTGTATTGGGAAAGTCATCTCCGGTGAACTTTTGTATGGGAAAGTCATCTCCGGTGAACTTTTGTATTGGGAAAGTCATGCCCGGTGAACTTTTGTATTGGGAAAGTCATCTCCGGTGAACTTTTGTATGGGGAAAAGTCATCTCCGGTGAACTTTTGTATTGGGAAAGTCATCTCCGGTGAACTTTTGTATGGGAAAAGTCATCTCCGGTGAACTTTTGTATTGGGAAAGTCATCTCCGGTTAACTTTTGTATGGGAAAAGTCATCTCGGGTGAACTTTTGTATTGGGAAAGTCATCTCCGGTGAACTTTTGTATTGGGAAAGTCATCTCCGGTGAACTTTTGTATGGGAAAAGTCATCTCCGGTGAACTTTTGTATTGGGAAATTTATGCCCGGTGAACTTTTGTGTTGGGAAAGTCATCTCCGGTGAACTTTTGTATTGGGAAAGTCATCTCCGGTGAACTTTTGTATGGGAAAAGTCATCTCCGGTGAACTTTTGTATTGGGAAAGTCATCTCCGGTGAACTTTTGTATTGGGAAAGCCATCTCCGGTGAACTTTTGTATTGGGAAAGTCATCTCCGGTGAACTTTTGTATGGGAAAAGTCATCTCCGGTGAACTTTTGTATGGGAAAAGTCATCTCCGGTGAACTTTTGTATTGGGAAAGTCATCTCCGGTGAACTTTTGTATGGGAAAAGTCATCTCCGGTGAACTTTTGTATTGGGAAAGTCATCTCCGGTGAACTTTTGTATTGGGAAAGTCATCTCCGGTGAACTTTTGTATGGGTAAAGTCATCTCCGGTGAACTTTTGTATGGGAAAAGTCATCTCCGGTGAACTTTTGTATGGGAAAAGTCATCTCCGGTGAACTTTTGTATTGGGAAAGTCATGCCCGGTGAACTTTTGTATTGGGAAAGTCATGCCCGGTGAACTTTTATATTGGGAAAGTCATCTCCGGTGAACTTTTGTATTGGGAAAGTCATCTCCGGTGAACTGTTGCATTGGGAAAGTCATCTCCGGTGAACTTTTGTATGGGAAAAGTCATCTCCGGTGAACTTTTGTATTGGGAAAGTCATCTCCGGTGAACTTTTGTATTGGGAAAGTCATCTCCGGTGAACTTTTGTATGGGAAAAGTCATCTCCGGTGAACTTTTGTATTGGGAAAGTCATCTCCGGTGAACTTTTGTATGGGAAAAGTCGTGCCCGGTGAACTTTTGTATTGGGAAAGTCATGCCCGGTGAACTTTTGTATTGGGAAAGTCATCTCCGGTGAACTTTTGTATGGGAAAAGTCATCTCCGGTGAACTTTTGTATGGGAAAAGTCATCTCCGGTGAACTTTTGTATGGGAAAAGTCATCTCCGGTGAACTTTTGTATTGGGAAAGTCATGCCCGGTGAACTTTTGTATTGGGAAAGTCATGCCCGGTGAACTTTTATATTGGGAAAGTCATCTCCGGTGAACTTTTGTATTGGGAAAGTCATCTCCGGTGAACTTTTGTATTGGGAAAGTCATCTCCGGTGAACTTTTGTATGGGAAAAGTCATCTCCGGTGAACTTTTGTATTGGGAAAGTCATCTCCGCTGAACTTTTGTATTGGGAAAGTCATCTCCGGTGAACTTTTGTATGGGAAAAGTCATCTCCGGTGAACTTTTGTATTGGGAAAGTCATCTCCGGTGAACTTTGTATGGGAAAAGTCATCTCCGGTGAACTTTTGTATTGGGATGACTTTCCCATCTCCGGTGAACTTTTGTATTGGGAAAGTCATCTCCGGTGAACTTTTGTATGGGAAAAGTCATCTCCGGTGAACTTTTGTATTGGGAAAGTCATCTCCGCTGAACTTTTGTATTGGGAAAGTCATCTCCGGTGAACTTTTGTATGGGAAAAGTCATCTCCGGTGAACTTTTGTATTGGGAAAGTCATCTCCGGTGAACTTTGTATGGGAAAAGTCATCTCCGCTGAACTTTTGTATTGGGAAAGTCATCTCCGGTGAACTTTTGTATGGGAAAAGTCATCTCCGGTGAACTTTTGTATTGGGAAAGTCATCTCCGGTGAACTTTTGTATGGGAAAAGTCATCTCCGGTGAACTTTTGTATTGGGAAAGTCATGCCCGGTGAACTTTTGTATTGGGAAAGTCATCTCCGGTGAACTTTTGTATTGGGAAAGCCATCTCCGGTGAACTTTTGTATTGGGAAAGTCATCTCCGGTGAACTTTTGTATGGGAAAAGTCATCTCCGGTGAACTTTTGTATTGGGAAAGTCATCTCCGGTGAACTTTTGTATGGGAAAAGTCATCTCCGGTGAACTTTTGTATTGGGAAAGTCATCTCCGGTGAACTTTTGTATTGGGAAAGTCATCTCCGGTGAACTTTTGTATTGGGAAAGTCATCTCCGGTGAACTTTTGTATGGGAAAAGTCATCTCCGGTGAACTTTTATATTGGGAAAGTCATCTCCGGTGAACTTTTGTATTGGGAAAGTCGTGCCCGGTGAACTTTTGTATTGGGAAAGTCATCTCCGTTGAACTTTTGTATTGGGAAAGTCATCTCCGGTGAACTTTTGTATTGGGAAAAGTCATCTCCGGTGAACTTTTGTATGGGAAAAGTCATCTCCGGTGAACTTTTGTATTGGGAAAGTCATCTCCGGTGAACTTTTGTATTGGGAATGTCATCTCCGGTGAACTTTTGTATGGGAAAAGTCATCTCCGGTGAACTTTTGTATTGGGAAAGTCATCTCCGGTGAACTTTTGTATTGGGAAAGTTATCTCCGGTGAACTTTTGTATGGGAAAAGTCATCTCCGGTGAACTTTTGTATTGGGAAAGTCATCTCCGGTGAACTTTTGTATTGGGAAAGTCATCTCCGGTGAACTTTTGTATGGGAAAAGTCATCTCCGGTGAACTTTTGTATGGGAAAAGTCATCTCCGGTGAACTTTTGTATTGGGAAAGTCATGCCCGGTGAACTTTTGTATTGGGAAAGTCATGCCCGGTGAACTTTTGTATTGGGAAAGTCATGCCCGGTGAACTTTTGTATGGGAAAAGTCATCTCCGGTGAACTTTTGTATGGGAAAAGTCATCTCCGGTGAACTTTTGTATTGGGAAAGTCATCTCCGGTGAACTTTTGTATTGGGAAAGTCATCTCCGGTGAACTTTTGTATTGGGAAAGTCATGCCCGGTGATCTTTTGTTTTGGGAAAGTCATGCCCGGTGAACTTTTGTATTGGGAAAGTCATCTCCGGTGAACTTTTGTATTGGGAAAGTCATCTTCGGTGAACTTTTGTATGGGAAAAGTCATCTCCGGTGAACTTTTGTATTGGGAAAGTCATCTCCGGTGAACTTTTGTATGGGAAAAGTCATCTCCGGTGAACTTTTGTATTGGGAAAGTCATCTCCGGTGAACTTTTGTATGGGAAAAGTCATCTCCGGTGAACTTTTGTATTGGGAAAGTCATCTCCGGTGAACTTTTGTATTGGGAAAGTCATCTCCGGTGAACTTTTGTATTGGGAAAGTCATCTCCGGTGAACTTTTGTATGGGAAAAGTCATCTCCGGTGAACTTTTGTATTGGAAAGTCATCTCCGGTGAACTTTTGTATTGGGAAAGTCATCTCCGGTGAACTTTTGTATGGGAAAAGTCATCTCCGGTGAACTTTTGTATTGGGAAAGTCATCTCCGGTGAACTTTTGTATTGGGAAAGTCATCTCCGGTGAACTTTTGTATGGGAAAAGTCATCTCCGGTGAACTTTTGTATTGGGAAAGTCATCTCCGGTGAACTTTTGTATGGGAAAAGTCATCTCCGGTGAACTTTTGTATTGGGAAAGTCATCTCCGGTGAACTTTTGTATTGGGAAAGTCATCTCCGGTGAACTTTTGTATGGGAAAAGTCATCTCCGGTGAACTTTTGTATTGGGAAAGTCATCTCCGGTGAACTTTTGTATGGGAAAGTTCATCTCCGGTGAACTTTTGTATTGGGAAAGTCATCTCCTGTGAACTTTTGTATTGGGAAAGTCATCTCCGGTGAACTTTTGTATGGGAAAAGTCATCTCCGGTGAACTTTTGTATTGGGAAAGTCATCTCCGGTGAACTTTTGTATTGGGAAAGTCATCTCCGGTGAACTTTTGTATGGGAAAAGTCATCTCCGGTGAACTTTTGTATTGGGAAAGTCATCTCCGGTGAACTTTTGTATTGGGAAAGTCATCTCCGGTGAACTTTTGTATGGGAAAAGTCATCTCCGGTGAACTTTTGTATTGGAAAAGTCATCTCCGGTGAAATTTTGTATTGGGAAAGTCATCTCCGGTGAACTTTTGTATTGGGAAAGTCATCTCCGGTGAACTTTTGTATGGGAAAAGTCATCTCCGGTGAACTTTTGTATGTGAAAAGTCATCTCCGGTGAACTTTTGTATGGGAAAAGTCATCTCGGTGAACTTTTGTATTGGGAAAGTCATGCCCGGTGAACTTTTGTATTGGGAAAGTCATGCCCGGTGAACTTTTATATTGGGAAAGTCATCTCCGGTGAACTTTTGTATGGGAAAGTCATCTCCGGTGAACTTTTGTATGGGAAAAGTATCTCCGGTGAACTTTTGTATTGGGAAAGTCATCTCCGGTGAACTTTTGTATGGGAAAGTCATCTCCGGTGAACTTTTGTATGGGAAAAGTCATCTCCGGTGAACTTTTGTATTGGGAAAGTCATCTCCGGTGAACTTTTGTATTGGGAAAGTCATCTCCGGTGAACTTTTGTATGGGAAAAGTCATCTCCGGTGAACTTTTGTATTGGGAAAGTCATCTCCGGTGAACTTTTGTATTGGGAAAGTCATCTCCGGTGAACTTTTGTATGGGAAAAGTCATCTCCGGTGAACTTTTGTATGGGAAAAGTCATCTCCGGTGATCTTTTGTATGGGAAAAGTCATCTCCGGTGAACTTTTGTATGGGAAAAGTCATCTCCGGTGAACTTTTGTATGGGAAAAGTCATCTCCGGTGAACTTTTGTATTGGGAAAGTCATCTCCGGTGAACTTTTGTATTGGGAAAGTCATCTCCGGTGAACTTTTGTATTGGGAAAGTCATCTCCGGTGAACTTTTGTATTGGGAAAGTCATGCCCGGTGAACTTTTGTTTTGGAAAGTCATGCCCGGTGAACTTTTGTATTGGGAAAGTCATCTCCGGTGAACTTTTGTATGGGAAAAAGTCATCTCCGGTGAACTTTTGTATTGGGAAAGTCATCTTCGGTGAACTTTTGTATGGGAAAAGTCATCTCCGGTGAACTTTTGTATTGGGAAAGTCATCTCCGGTGAACTTTTGTATGGGAAAAGTCATCTCCGGTGAACTTTTGTATTGGGAAAATCATCTCCGGTGAACTTTTGTATGGGAAAAGTCATCTCCGGTGAACTTTTGTATTGGGAAAAGTCATCTCCGGTGAACTTTGTATTGGGAAAGTCATCTCCGGTGAACTTTTGTATTGGGAAAGTCATCTCCGGTGAACTTTTGTATGGGAAAAGTCATCTCCGGTGAACTTTTGTATTGGGAAAGTCATCTCCGGTGAACTTTTGTATTGGGAAAGTCATCTCCGGTGAACTTTTGTATGGGAAAAGTCATCTCCGGTGAACTTTTGTATGGGAAAAGTCATCTCCGGTGATCTTTTGTATGGGAAAAGTCATCTCCGGTGAACTTTTGTATGGGAAAAGTCATCTCCGGTGAACTTTTGTATTGGGAAAGTCATCTCCGGTGAACTTTTGTATTGGGAAAGTCATCTCCGGTGAACTTTTGTATGGGAAAAGTCATCTCCGGTGAACTTTTGTATTGGGAAAGTCATCTCCGGTGAACTTTTGTATGGGAAAAGTCATCTCCGGTGAACTTTTGTATTGGGAAAGTCATCTCCGGTGAACTTTTGTATTGGGAAAGTCATCTCCGGTGAACTTTTGTATGGGAAAAGTCATCTCCGGTGAACTTTTGTATTGGGAAAGTCATCTCCGGTGAACTTTTGTATGGGAAAGTCATCTCCGGTGAACTTTTGTATTGGGAAAGTCATCTCCTGTGAACTTTTGTATTGGGAAAGTCATCTCCGGTGAACTTTTGTATGGGAAAAGTCATCTCCGGTGAACTTTTGTATTGGGAAAGTCATCTCCGGTGAACTTTTGTATTGGGAAAGTCATCTCCGGTGAACTTTTGTATTGGGAAAAGTCATCTCCGGTGAACTTTTGTATTGGGAAAGTCATCTCCGGTGAACTTTTGTATTGGGAAAGTCATCTCCGGTGAACTTTTGTATGGGAAAAGTCATCTCCGGTGAACTTTTGTATTGGGAAAAGTCATCTCCGGTGAACTTTTGTATTGGGAAAGTCATCTCCGGTGAACTTTTGTATTGGGAAAGTCATCTCCGGTGAACTTTTGTATGGGAAAAGTCATCTCCGGTGAACTTTTGTATTGGGAAAGTCATCTCCGGTGAACTTTTGTATTGGGAAAGTCATCTCCGGTGAACTTTTGTATGGGAAAAGTCATCTCCGGTGAACTTTTGTATTGGGAAAAGTCATCTCCGGTGAACTTTTGTATGGGAAAGTCATCTCCGGTGAACTTTTGTATGGGAAAAGTCATCTCCGGTGAACTTTTGTATTGGGAAAGTCATCTCCGGTGAACTTTTGTATGGGAAAGTCATCTCCGGTGAACTTTTGTATGGGAAAAGTCATCTCCGGTGAACTTTTGTTTTGGGAAAGTCGTGCTTGGTGAACTTTTGTATTGGGAAAGTCATCTCCGGTGAACTTTTGTATGGGAAAGTCATCTCCGGTGAACTTTTGTATTGGGAAAGTCATGCCCGGTGAACTTTTGTATTGGGAAAGTCATGCCCGGTGAACTTTTATATTGGGAAAGTCATCTCCGGTGAACTTTTGTATTGGGAAAGTCATCTCCGGTGAACTTTTGTATGGGAAAAGTCATCTCCGGTGAACTTTTGTATTGGGAAAGTCATGCCCGGTGAACTTTTGTATTGGGAAAGTCATGCCCGGTGAACTTTTGTATTGGGAAAGTCATGCCCGGTGAACTTTTGTATTGGGAAAGTCGTGCCCGGTGAACTTTTGTATTGGGAAAGTCATGCCCGGTGAACTTTTGTATTGGGAAAGTCATGCCCGGTGAACTTTTATATTGGGAAAGTCATCTCCGGTGAACTTTTGTATTGGGAAAGTCATCTCCGGTGAACTTTTGTATTGGGAAAGTCATCTCCGGTGAACTTTTGTATGGGAAAGTCATCTCCGGTGAACTTTTGTATGGGAAAAGTCATCTCCGGTGAACTTTTGTATTGGGAAAGTCATCTCCGGTCATGCCCGGTGAACTTTTGTATTGGGAAAGTCGTGCCCGGTGAACTTTTGTGTTGGGAAAGTCATCTCCGGTGAACTTTTGTATGGGAAAGTCATCTCCGGTGAACTTTTGTATTGGGAAAGTCGTGCCCGGTGAACTTTTGTATTGGGAAAGTCATCTCCGGTGAACTTTTGTATGGGAAAGTCATCTCCGGTGAACTTTTGTATTGGGAAAGTCATGCCCGGTGAACTTTTGTATTGGGAAAGTCATGCCCGGTGAACTTTTATATTGGGAAAGTCATCTCCGGTGAACTTTTGTATTGGGAAAGTCATCTCCGGTGAACTTTTGTATGGGAAAAGTCATCTCCGGTGAACTTTTGTATTGGGAAAGTCATCTCCGGTGAACTTTTGTATTGGGAAAGTCATCTCCGGTGAACTTTTGTATGGGAAAGTCATCTCCGGTGAACTTTTGTATGGGAAAAGTCATCTCCGGTGAACTTTTGTATGGGAAAAGTCATCTCCGGTGAACTTTTGTATTGGGAAAGTCATCTCCGGTGAACTTTTGTATTGGGAAAGTCATCTCCGGTCATGCCCGGTGAAGTTTTGTATTGGGAAAGTCGTGCCCGGTGAACTTTTGTATTGGGAAAGTCATCTCCGGTGAACTTTTGTATGGGAAAGTCATCTCCGGTGAACTTTTGTATTGGGAAAGTCATGCCCGGTGAACTTTTGTATTGGGAAAGTCATCTCCGGTGAACTTTTGTATGGGAAAGTCATCTCCGGTGAACTTTTGTATTGGGAAAGTCGTGCCCGGTGAACTTTTGTATTGGGAAAGTCATCTCCGGTGAACTTTTGTATGGGAAAGTCATCTCCGGTGAACTTTTGTATTGGGAAAGTCATGCCCGGTGAACTTTTGTATTGCGAAAGTCATGCCCGGTGAACTTTTATATTGGGAAAGTCATCTCCGGTGAACTTTTGTATTGGGAAAGTCATCTCCGGTGAACTTTTGTATGGGAAAAGTCATCTCCGGTGAACTTTTGTATTGGGAAAGTCATGCCCGGTGAACTTTTGTATTGGGAAAGTCATGCCCGGTGAACTTTTGTATTGGGAAAGTCATGCCCGGTGAACTTTTGTATTGGGAAAGTCGTGCCCGGTGAACTTTTGTATTGGGAAAGTCATGCCCGGTGAACTTTTGTATTGGGAAAGTCATGCCCGGTGAACTTTTATATTGGGAAAGTCATCTCCGGTGAACTTTTGTATTGGGAAAGTCATCTCCGGTGAACTTTTGTATGGGAAAGTCATCTCCGGTGAACTTTTGTATGGGAAAAGTCATCTCCGGTGAACTTTTGTATTGGGAAAGTCATCTCCGGTCATGCCCGGTGAACTTTTGTATTGGGAAAGTCGTGCCCGGTGAACTTTTGTATTGGGAAAGTCATCTCCGGTGAACTTTTGTATGGGAAAGTCATCTCCGGTGAACTTTTGTATTGGGAAAGTCGTGCCCGGTGAACTTTTGTATTGGGAAAGTCATCTCCGGTGAACTTTTGTATGGGAAAGTCATCTCCGGTGAACTTTTGTATTGGGAAAGTCATGCCCGGTGAACTTTTGTATTGGGAAAGTCATGCCCGGTGAACTTTTATATTGGGAAAGTCATCTCCGGTGAACTTTTGTATTGGGAAAGTCATCTCCGGTGAACTTTTGTATGGGAAAAGTCATCTCCGGTGAACTTTTGTATTGGGAAAGTCATGCCCGGTGAACTTTTGTATTGGGAAAGTCATGCCCGGTGAGAAAGTCATCTCCGGTGAACTTTTGTATGGGAAAAGTCATCTCCGGTGAACTTTTGTATGGGAAAGTCATCTCCGGTGAACTTTTGTATTGGGAAAGTCGTGCCCGGTGAACTTTTGTATTGGGAAAGTCATCTCCGGTGAACTTTTGTATGGGAAAGTCATCTCCGGTGAACTTTTGTATTGGGAAAGTCATGCCCGGTGAACTTTTGTATTGGGAAAGTCATGCCCGGTGAACTTTTATATTGGGAAAGTCATCTCCGGTGAACTTTTGTATTGGGAAAGTCATCTCCGGTGAACTTTTGTATGGGAAAAGTCATCTCCGGTGAACTTTTGTATTGGGAAAGTCATGCCCGGTGAACTTTTGTATTGGGAAAGTCATGCCCGGTGAACTTTTGTATTGGGAAAGTCATGCCCGGTGAACTTTTGTATTGGGAAAGTCGTGCCCGGTGAACTTTTGTATTGGGAAAGTCATGCCCGGTGAACTTTTGTATTGGGAAAGTCATGCCCGGTGAACTTTTATATTGGGAAAGTCATCTCCGGTGAACTTTTGTATTGGGAAAGTCATCTCCGGTGAACTTTTGTATTGGGAAAGTCATCTCCGGTGAACTTTTGTATGGGAAAGTCATCTCCGGTGAACTTTTGTATGGGAAAAGTCATCTCCGGTGAACTTTTGTATTGGGAAAGTCATCTCCGGTGAACTTTTGTATTGGGAAAGTCATCTCCGGTGAACTTTTGTATGGGAAAAGTCATCTCCGGTGAACTTTTGTATGGGAAAAGTCATCTCCGGTGAACTTTTGTATGGGAAAAGTCATCTCCGGTGAACTTTTGTATTGGGAAAGTCATGCCCGGTGAACTTTTGTATTGGGAAAGTCATCTCCGGTGAACTTTTGTATTGGGAAAGTCATGCCCGGTGAACTTTTGTATTGAGAAAGTCATCTCCGGTGAACTTTTGTATTGGGAAAGTCATCTCCGGTGAACTTTTGTATTGGGAAAGTCGTGACCGGTGAACTTTTGTATGGGAAAAGTTATCTCCGGTGAACTTGTGTATGGGAAAAGTCATCTCCGGTGAACTTTTGTATTGGGAAAGTCATGCCCGGTGAACTTTTGTATTGGGAAAGTCATCTCCGGTGAACTTTTGTATGGGAAAAGTCATCTCCTGTGAACTTTTGTATTGGGAAAGTCATCTCCGGTGAACTTTTGTATTGGGAAAGTCATCTCCGGTGAACTTTTGTATGGGAAAAGTCATCTCCGGTGAACTTTTGTATTGGGAAAGTCATCTCCGGTGAACTTTTGTATGGGAAAAGTCATCTCCGGTGAACTTTTGTATGGGAAAAGTCATCTCCGGTGAACTTTTGTATTGGGAAAGTCATCTCCGGTGAACTTTTGTATTGGGAAAGTCATCTCCGGTGAACTTTTGTATGGGAAAAGTCATCTCCGGTGAACTTTTGTATTGGGAAAGTCATCTCCGGTGAACTTTTGTATGGGAAAAGTCATCTCCGGTGAACTTTTGTATTGGGAAAGTCATCTCCGGTGAACTTTTGTATTGGGAAAGTCATCTCCGGTGAACTTTTGTATGGGAAAAGTCATCTCCGGTGAACTTTTGTATTGGGAAAGTCATGCCCGGTGAACTTTTGTATTGGGAAAGTCATCTCCGGTGAACTTTTGTATTGGGAAAGTCATCTCCGGTGAACTTTTGTATGGGAAAAGTCATCTCCGGTGAACTTTTGTATTGGGAAAGTCATCTACGGTGAACTTTTGTATGGGAAAAGTCATCTCCGGTGAACTTTTGTATTGGGAAAGTCATCTCCGGTGAACTTTTGTATTGGGAAAGTCATCTCCGGTGAACTTTTGTATTGGGAAAGTCATCTCCGGTGAACTTTTGTATGGGAAAAGTCATCTCCGGTGAACTTTTGTATGGGAAAAGTCATCTCCGGTGAACTTTTGTATTGGGAAAGTCATCTCCGGTGAACTTTTGTATGGAAAAGTCATCTCCGGTGAACTTTTGTATTGGGAAAGTCATCTCCGGTGAACTTTTGTATTGGGAAAGTCATCTCCGGTGAACTTTTGTATGGGAAAAGTCATCTCCGGTGAACTTTTGTATGGGAAAAGTCATCTCCGGTGAACTTTTGTATTGGGAAAGTCATGCCCGGTGAACTTTTGTATTGGGAAAGTCATGCCCGGTGAACTTTTATATTGGGAAAGTCATCTCCGGTGAACTTTTGTATTGGGAAAGTCATCTCCGGTGAACTTTTGTATTGGGAAAGTCATCTCCGGTGAACTTTTGTATGGGAAAAGTCATCTCCGGTGAACTTTTGTATTGGGAAAGTCATCTCCGGTGAACTTTTGTATTGGGAAAGTCATCTCCGGTGAACTTTTGTATGGGAAAAGTCATCTCCGGTGAACTTTTGTATTGGGAAAGTCATCTCCGGTGAACTTTTGTATGGGAAAAGTCGTGCCCGGTGAACTTTTGTATTGGGAAAGTCATGCCCGGTGAACTTTTGTATTGGGAAAGTCATCTCCGGTGAACTTTTGTATGGGAAAAGTCATCTCCGGTGAACTTTTGTATGGGAAAAGTCATCTCCGGTGAACTTTTGTATGGGAAAAGTCATCTCCGGTGAACTTTTGTATTGGGAAAGTCATGCCCGGTGAACTTTTGTATTGGGAAAGTCATGCCGGTGAACTTTTATATTGGGAAAGTCATCTCCGGTGAACTTTTGTATTGGGAAAGTCATCTCCGGTGAACTTTTGTATTGGGAAAGTCATCTCCGGTGAACTTTTGTATGGGAAAAGTCATCTCCGGTGATCTTTTGTATTGGGAAAGTCATCTCCGGTGAACTTTTGTATTGGGAAAGTCATCTCCGGTGAACTTTTGTATGGGAAAAGTCATCTCCGGTGAACTTTTGTATTGGGAAAGTCATCTCCGGTGAACTTTTGTATGGGAAAAGTCATCTCCGGTGAACTTTTGTATTGGGAAAGTCATCTCCGGTGAACTTTTGTATTGGGAAAGTCATCTCCGGTGAACTTTTGTATGGGAAAAGTCATCTCCGGTGAACTTTTGTATTGGGAAAGTCATGCCCGGTGAACTTTTGTATTGGGAAAGTCATCTCCGGTGAACTTTTGTATTGGGAAAGTCATCTCCGGTGAACTTTTGTATTGGGAAAGTCATCTCCGGTGAACTTTTGTATTGGGAAAGTCATCTCCGGTGAACTTTTGTATGGGAAAAGTCATCTCCGGTGAACTTTTGTATTGGGAAAGTCATCTCCGGTGAACTTTTGTATGGGAAAAGTCATCTCCGGTGAACTTTTGTATTGGGAAAGTCATCTCCGGTGAACTTTTGTATTGGGAAAGTCATCTCCGGTGAACTTTTGTATTGGGAAAGTCATCTCCGGTGAACTTTTGTATGGGAAAAGTCATCTCCGGTGAACTTTTATATTGGGAAAGTCATCTCCGGTGAACTTTTGTATTGGGAAAGTCGTGCCCGGTGAACTTTTGTATTGGGAAAGTCATCTCCGGTGAACTTTTGTATTGGGAAAGTCATCTCCGGTGAACTTTTGTATTGGGAAAAGTCATCTCCGGTGAACTTTTGTATGGGAAAAGTCATCTCCGTTGAACTTTTGTATTGGGAAAGTCATCTCCGGTGAACTTTTGTATTGGGAAAGTCATCTCCGGTGAACTTTTGTATGGGAAAAGTCATCTCCGGTGAACTTTTGTATTGGGAAAGTCATCTCCGGTGAACTTTTGTATTGGGAAAGTCATCTCCGGTGAACTTTTGTATGGGAAAAGTCATCTCCGGTGAACTTTTGTATTGGGAAAGTCATCTCCGGTGAACTTTTGTATTGGGAAAGTCATCTCCGGTGAACTTTTGTATGGGAAAAGTCATCTCCGGTGAACTTTTGTATTGGGAAAGTCATGCCCGGTGAACTTTTGTATTGGGAAAGTCATCTCCGGTGAACTTTTGTATTGGGAAAGTCATCCCCGGTGAACTTTTGTATTGAGAAAGTCATCTCCGGTGAACTTTTGTATTGGGAAAGTCATCTCCGGTGAACTTTTGTATTGGGAAAGTCGTGACCGGTGAACTTTTGTATGGGAAAAGTCATCTCCGGTGAACTTTTGTATGGGAAAAGTCATCTCCGGTGAACTTTTGTATTGGGAAAGTCATGCCCGGTGAACTTTTGTATTGGGAAAGTCATCTCCGGTGAACTTTTGTATGGGAAAAGTCATCTCCGGTGAACTTTTGTATTGGGAAAGTCATCTCCGGTGAACTTTTGTATTGGGAAAGTCATCTCCGGTGAACTTTTGTATGGGAAAAGTCATCTCCGGTGAACTTTTGTATTGGGAAAGTCATCTCCGGTGAACTTTTGTATGGGAAAAGTCATCTCCGGTGAACTTTTGTATGGGAAAAGTCATCTCCGGTGAACTTTTGTATTGGGAAAGTCATCTCCGGTGAACTTTTGTATTGGGAAAGTCATCTCCGGTGAACTTTTGTATGGGAAAAGTCATCTCCGGTGAACTTTTGTATTGGGAAAGTCATCTCCGGTGAACTTTTGTATGGGAAAAGTCATCTCCGGTGAACTTTTGTATTGGGAAAGTCATCTCCGGTGAACTTTTGTATTGGGAAAGTCATCTCCGGTGAACTTTTGTATGGGAAAAGTCATCTCCGGTGAACTTTTGTATGGGAAAAGTCATCTCCGGTGAACTTTTGTATTGGGAAAGTCATGCCCGGTGAACTTTTGTATTGGGAAAGTCATGCCCGGTGAACTTTTATATTGGGAAAGTCATCTCCGGTGAACTTTTGTATTGGGAAAGTCATCTCCGGTGAACTTTTGTATTGGGAAAGTCATCTCCGGTGAACTTTTGTATGGGAAAAGTCATCTCCGGTGAACTTTTGTATTGGGAAAGTCATCTCCGGTGAACTTTTGTATTGGGAAAGTCATCTCCGGTGAACTTTTGTATGGGAAAAGTCATCTCCGGTGAACTTTTGTATTGGGAAAGTCATCTCCGGTGAACTTTTGTATGGGAAAAGTCGTGCCCGGTGAACTTTTGTATTGGGAAAGTCATGCCCGGTGAACTTTTGTATTGGGAAAGTCATCTCCGGTGAACTTTTGTATGGGAAAAGTCATCTCCGGTGAACTTTTGTATGGGAAAAGTCATCTCCGGTGAACTTTTGTATGGGAAAAGTCATCTCCGGTGAACTTTTGTATTGGGAAAGTCATGCCCGGTGAACTTTTGTATTGGGAAAGTCATGCCGGTGAACTTTTATATTGGGAAAGTCATCTCCGGTGAACTTTTGTATTGGGAAAGTCATCTCCGGTGAACTTTTGTATTGGGAAAGTCATCTCCGGTGAACTTTTGTATTGGGAAAGTCATCTCCGGTGAACTTTTGTATGGGAAAAGTCATCTCCGGTGAACTTTTGTATTGGGAAAGTCATCTCCGGTGAACTTTTGTATGGGAAAAGTCATCTCCGGTGAACTTTTGTATTGGGAAAGTCATCTCCGGTGAACTTTTGTATTGGGAAAGTCATCTCCGGTGAACTTTTGTATTGGGAAAGTCATCTCCGGTGAACTTTTGTATGGGAAAAGTCATCTCCGGTGAACTTTTGTATTGGGAAGGTCATGCCCGGTGAACTTTTGTTTTGGGAAAGTCATGCCCGGTGAACTTTTGTATTGGGAAAGTCATGCCCGGTGAACTTTTGTATGGGAAAAGTCATCTCCGGTGAACTTTTGTATTGGGAAAGTCACCTCCGGTGAACTTTTGTATGGGAAAAGTCATCTCCGGTGAACTTTTGTATTGGGAAAGTCATCTCCGGTGAACTTTTGTATGGGAAAAGTCATCTCCGGTGAACTTTTGTATTGGGAAAGTCATCTCCGGTGAACTTTTGTATTGGGAAAGTCATCTCCGGTGAACTTTTGTATTGGGAAAGTCATCTCCGGTGAACTTTTGTATGGGAAAAGTCATCTCCGGTGAACTTTTGTATTGGGAAAGTCATCTCCGGTGAACTTTTGTATTGGGAAAGTCATCTCCGGTGAACTTTTGTATGGGAAAAGTAATCTCCGGTGAACTTTTGTATGGGAAAAGTCATCTCCGGTGAACTTTTGTATTGGGAAAGTCATCTCCGGTGAAATTTTGTATGGGAAAAGTCATCTCCGGTGAACTTTTGTATTGGGAAAGTCATCTCCGATGAACTTTTGTATTGGGAAAGTCATCTCCGGTGAACTTTTGTATTGGGAAAGTCATATCCGGTGAACTTTTGTATGGGAAAAGTCATCTCCGGTGAACTTTTGTATGGGAAAAGTCATCTCCGGTGAACTTTTGTATTGGGAAAGTCATGCCCGGTGAACTTTTGTATTGGGAAAGTCATGCCCGGTGAACTTTTATATTGGGAAAGTCATCTCCGGTGAACTTTTGTATTGGGAAAGTCATGTCCGGTGAACTTTTGTATGGGAAAAGTCATCTCCGGTGAACTTTTGTATTGGGAAAGTCATCTCCGGTGAACTTTTGTATGGGAAAGTCATCTCCGGTGAACTTTTGTATGGGAAAAGTCATCTCCGGTGAACTTTTGTATGGGAAAAGTCATCTCCGGTGAACTTTTGTATTGGCAAAGTCATCTCCGGTGAACTTTTGTATTGGGAAAGTCATCTCCGGTGAACTTTTGTATGGGAAAAGTCATCTCCGGTGAACTTTTGTATTGGGAAAGTCATCTCCGGTGAACTTTTGTATGGGAAAAGTCATCTCCGGTGAACTTTTGTATTGGGAAAGTCCTCTCCGGTGAACTTTTGTATGGGAAAAGTCATCTCCGGTGAACTTTTGTATTGGGAAAGTCATCTCCGGTGAACTTTTGTATTGGGAAAGTCATCTCCGGTGAACTTTTGTATTGGGAAAGTCATCTCCGGTGAACTTTTGTATGGGAAAGTCATCTCCGGTGAACTTTTGTATTGGGAAAGTCATGCCCGGTGAACTTTTGTATTGGGAAAGTCGTGCCCGGTGAACTTTTGTATTGGGAAAGTCATCTCCGGTGAACTTTTGTATGGGAAAGTCATCTCCGGTGAACTTTTGTATTGGGAAAGTCATGCCCGGTGAACTTTTGTATTGGGAAAGTCGTGCCCGGTGAACTTTTGTATTGGGAAAGTCATCTCCGGTGAACTTTTGTATGGGAAAGTCATCTCCGGTGAACTTTTGTATTGGAAAAGTCATCTCCGGTGAACTTTTGTATTGGGAAAGTCATGCCCGGTGAACTTTTATATTGGGAAAGTCATCTCCGGTGAACTTTTGTATTGGGAAAGTCATCTCCGGTGAACTTTTGTATGGGAAAAGTCATCTCCGGTGAACTTTTGTATTGGGAAAGTCATGCCCGGTGAACTTTTGTATTGGGAAAGTCATGCCCGGTGAACTTTTGTATTGGGAAAGTCATGCCCGGTGAACTTATGTATTGGGAAAGTCGTGCCCGGTGAACTTTTGTATTGGGAAAGTCATGCCCGGTGAACTTTTGTATTGGGAAAGTCATGCCCGGTGAACTTTTGTATTGGGAAAGTCATGCCCGGTGAACTTTTGTATTGGGAAAGTCATGCCCGGTGAACTTTTATATTGGGAAAGTCATCTCCGGTGAACTTTTGTATTGGGAAAGTCATCTCCGGTGAACTTTTGTATGGGAAAAGTCATCTCCGGTGAACTTTTGTATGGGAAAAGTCATCTCCGGTGAACTTTTGTATTGGGAAAGTCATCTCCGGTGAACTTTTGTATTGGGAAAGTCATGCCCGGTGAACTTTTGTTTTGGGAAAGTCATGCCCGGTGAACTTTTGTATTGGGAAAGTCATCTCCGGTGAACTTTTGTATGGGAAAAGTCATCTCCGGTGAACTTTTGTATTGGGAAAGTCATCTCCGGTGAACTTTTGTATGGGAAAAGTCATCTCCGGTGAACTTTTGTATTGGGAAAGTCATCTCCGGTGAACTTTTGTATGGGAAAAGTCATCTCCGGTGAACTTTTGTATTGGGAAAGTCATCTCCGGTGAACTTTTGTATGGGAAAAGTCATCTCCGGTGAACTTTTGTATTGGGAAAGTCATCTCCGGTGAACTTTTGTATTGGGAAAGTCATCTCCGGTGAACTTTTGTATGGGAAAAGTCATCTCCGGTGAACTTTTGTATTGGGAAAAGTCATCTCCGGTGAACTTTTGTATTGGGAAAGTCATCTCCGGTGAACTTTTGTATGGGAAAAGTCATCTCCGGTGAACTTTTGTACTTTTGTATGGGAAAAGTCATCTCCGGTGAACTTTTGTATTGGGAAAAGTCATCTCCGGTGAACTTTTGTATTGGGAAAGTCATCTCCGGTGAACTTTTGTATTGGGAAAGTCATCTCCGGTGAACTTTTGTATGGGAAAAGTCATCTCCGGTGAACTTTTGTATTGGGAAAGTCATCTCCGGTGAACTTTTGTATTGGGAAAGTCATCTCCGGTGAACTTTTGTATTGGGAAAGTCATCTCCGGTGAAATTTTGTATGGGAAAAGTCATCTCCGGTGAACTTTTGTATTGGGAAAGTCATCTCCGGTGAACTTTTGTATTGGGAAAGTCATCTCCGGTGAACTTTTGTATGGGAAAAGTCATCTCCGGTGAACTTTTGTATTGGGAAAGTCATCTCCGGTGAACTTTTGTATGGGAAAAGTCATCTCCGGTGAACTTTTGTATAGGGAAAGTCATCTCCGGTGAACTTTTGTATTGGGAAAGTCATCTCCGGTGAACTTTTGTATGGGAAAAGTCATCTCCGGTGAACTTTTGTATTGGGAAAAGTCATCTCCGGTGAACTTTTGTATTGGGAAAGTCATCTCCGGTGAACTTTTGTATTGGGAAAGTCATCTCCGGTGAACTTTTGTATGGGAAAAGTCATCTCCGGTGAACTTTTGTACTTTTGTATGGGAAAAGTCATCTCCGGTGAACTTTTGTATTGGGAAAGTCATGCCCGGTGAACTTTTGTATTGGGAAAGTCATGCCCGGTGAACTTTTATATTGGGAAAGTCATCTCCGGTGAACTTTTGTATTGGGAAAGTCATGTCCGGTGAACTTTTGTATGGGAAAAGTCATCTCCGGTGAACTTTTGTATTGGGAAAGTCATCTCCGGTGAACTTTTGTATGGGAAAGTCATCTCCGGTGAACTTTTGTATGGGAAAAGTCATCTCCGGTGAACTATTGTATGGGAAAAGTCATCTCCGGTGAACTTTTGTATTGGCAAAGTCATCTCCGGTGAACTTTTGTATTGGGAAAGTCATCTCCGGTGAACTTTTGTATGGGAAAAGTCATCTCCGGTGAACTTTTGTATTGGGAAAGTCATCTCCGGTGAACTTTTGTATGGGAAAAGTCATCTCCGGTGAACTTTTGTATTGGGAAAGTCCTCTCCGGTGAACTTTTGTATGGGAAAAGTCATCTCCGGTGAACTTTTGTATTGGGAAAGTCATCTCCGGTGAACTTTTGTATTGGGAAAGTCATCTCCGGTGAACTTTTATATTGGGAAAGTCATCTCCGGTGAACTTTTGTATGGGAAAGTCATCTCCGGTGAACTTTTGTATTGGGAAAGTCATGCCCGGTGAACTTTTGTATTGGGAAAGTCGTGCCCGGTGAACTTTTGTATTGGGAAAGTCATCTCCGGTGAACTTTTGTATGGGAAAGTCATCTCCGGTGAACTTTTGTATTGGGAAAGTCATGCCCGGTGAACTTTTGTATTGGGAAAGTCGTGCCCGGTGAACTTTTGTATTGGGAAAGTCATCTCCGGTGAACTTTTGTATGGGAAAGTCATGTCCGGTGAACTGTTGTATTGGGAAAGTCATGCCCGGTGAACTTTTGTATTGGGAAAGTCATGCCCGGTGAACTTTTATATTGGGAAAGTCATCTCCGGTGAACTTTTGTATTGGGAAAGTCATCTCCGGTGAACTTTTGTATGGGAAAAGTCATCTCCGGTGAACTTTTGTATTGGGAAAGTCATGCCCGGTGAACTTTTGTATTGGGAAAGTCATGCCCGGTGAACTTTTGTATTGGGAAAGTCATGCCCGGTGAACATATGTATTGGGAAAGTCGTGCCCGGTGAACTTTTGTATTGGGAAAGTCATGCCCGGTGAACTTTTGTATTGGGAAAGTCATGCCCGGTGAACTTTTATATTGGGAAAGTCATCTCCGGTGAACTTTTGTATTGGGAAAGTCATCTCCGGTGAACTTTTGTATTGGGAAAGTCATCTCCGGTGAACTTTTGTATGGGAAAGTCATCTCCGGTGAACTTTTGTATGGGAAAAGTCATCTCCGGTGAACTTTTGTATTGGGAAAGTCATCTCCGGTGAACTTTTGTATTGGGAAAGTCATCTCCGGTGAACTTTTGTATCGGAAAAGTCATCTCCGGTGAACTTTTGTATGGGAAAAGTCATCTCCGGTGAACTTTTGTATGGGAAAAGTCATCTTCGGTGAACTTTTGTATTGGGAAAGTCATGCCCGGTGAACTTTTGTATTGGGAAAGTCATCTCCGGTGACCTTTTGTATTGGGAAAGTCATGCCCGGTGAACTTTTGTATTGGGAAAGTCATCTCCGGTGAACTTTTGTATTGGGAAAGTCATCTCCGGTGAACTTTTGTATTGGGAAAGTCGTGCCCGGTGAACTTTTGTATGGGAAAAGTCATCTCCGGTGAACTTTTGTATGGGAAAAGTCATCTCCGGTGAACTTTTGTATTGGGAAAGTCATGCCCGGTGAACTTTTGTATTGGGAAAGTCATCTCCGGTGAACTTTTGTATGGGAAAAGTCATCTCCGGTGAACTTTTGTATTGGTAAAGTCATCTCCGGTGAACTTTTGTATGGGAAAAGTCATCTCCTGTGAACTTTTGTATTGGGAAAGTCATCTCCGGTGAACTTTTGTATTGGGAAAGTCATCTCCGGTGAAATTTTGTATGGGAAAAGTCATCTCCGGTGAACTTTTGTATTGGGAAAGTCATCTCCGGTGAACTTTTGTATTGGGAAAGTCATGCCCGGTGAACTTTTGTATTGGGAAAGTCATGCCCGGTGAACTTTTGTATTGGGAAAGTCATCTCCGGTGAACTTTTGTATGGGAAAAGTCATCTCCGGTGAACTTTTGTATTGGGAAAGTTATCTCCGGTGAACTTTTGTATTGGGAAAGTCATCTCCGGTGAACTTTTGTATGGGAAAGTCATCTCCGGTGAACTTTTGTATTGGGAAAGTCATGCCCGGTGAACTTTTGTATTGGGAAAGTCGTGCCCGGTGAACTTTTGTATTGGGAAAGTCATCTCCGGTGAACTTTTGTATGGGAAAAGTCATCTCCGGTGAACTTTTGTATTGGGAAAGTCATCTCCGGTGAACTTTTGTATGGGAAAAGTCATCTCCGGTGAACTTTTGTATTGGGAAAGTCATCTCCGGTGAACTTTTGTATTGGGAAAGTCATCTCCGGTGAACTTTTGTGTGGGAAAAGTCATCTCCGGTGAACTTTTGTATTGGGAAAATCATGCCCGGTGAACTTTTGTATTGGGAAAGTCATCTCCGGTGAACTTTTGTATTGGGAAAGTCATCTCCGGTGAACTTTTGTATTGGGAAAGTCGTGCCCGGTGAACTTTTGTATTGGGAAAGTCATCTCCGGTGAACTTTTGTATGGGAAAAGTCATCTCCGGTGAACTTTTGTATTGGGAAAGTCGTGCCCGGTGAACTTTTGTATTGGGAAAGTCATCTCCGGTGAACTTTTGTATGGGAAAGGTCATCTCCGGTGAACTTTTGTATTGGGAAAGTCATCTCCGGTGAACTTTTGTATTGGGAAAGTCATGACCGGTGAACTTTTGTATTGGGAAAGTCATGCCCGGTGAACTTTTGTATTGGGAAAGTCGTGCCCGGTGAACTTTTGTATTGGGAAAGTCATGCCCGGTGAACTTTTGTATTGGGAAAGTCATCTCCGGTGAACTTTTGTATTGGGAAAGTCATCTCCGGTGAACTTTTGTATGGGAAAAGTCATCTCCGGTGAACTTTTGTATTGGGAAAGTCATCTCCGGTGAACTTTTGTATTGGGAAAGTCATCTCCGGTGAACTTTTGTATTGGGAAAGTCATCTCCGGTGAACGTTTGTATTGGGAAAGTCATCTCCGGTGAACTTTTGTATGGGAAAAGTCATCTCCGGTGAACTTTTGTATTGGGAAAGTCGTCTCCGGTGAACTTTTGTATGGCAAAAGTCATCTCCGGTGAACTTTTGTATTGGGAAAGTTATCTCCGGTGAACTTTTGTATTGGGAAAGTCATCTCCGGTGAACTTTTGTATGGGAAAAGTCATCTCCGGTGAACTTTTGTATTGGGAAAGTCATCTCCGGTGAACTTTTGTATTGGGAAAGTCATCTCCGGTGAACTTTTGTATGGGAAAAGTCATCTCCGGTGAACTTTTGTATTGGGAAAGTCATCTCCGGTGAACTTTTGTATTGGGAAAGTCATCTCCGGTGAACTTTTGTATGGGAAAAGTCATCTCCGGTGAACTTTTGTATGGGAAAAGTCATCTCCGGTGAACTTTTGTATTGGGAAAGTCATCTCCGGTGAACTTTTGTATGGGAAAAGTCATCTCCGGTGAACTTTTGTATTGGGAAAGTCATCTTCGGTGAACGTTTGTATTGGGAAAGTCATCTCCGGTGAACTTTCGTATGGGAAAAGTCATCTCCGGTGAACTTTTGTATTGGGAAAGTCATCTCCGGTGAACTTTTGTATTGGGAAAGTCATCTCCGGTGAACTTTTGTATGGGAAAAGTCATCTCCGGTGAACTTTTGTATGGGAAAAGTCATCTCCGGTGAACTTTTGTATGGGAAAAGTCATCTCCGGTGAACTTTTGTATTGGGAAAGTCATGCCCGGTGAACTTTTGTATTGGGAAAGTCATGCCCGGTGAACTTTTATATTGGGAAAGTCATCTCCGGTGAACTTTTGTATTGGGAAAGTCATCTCCGGTGAACTTTTGTATGGGAAAAGTCATCTCCGGTGAACTTTTGTATTGGGAAAGTCATCTCCGGTGAACTTTTGTATGGGAAAGTCATCTCCGGTGAACTTTTGTATGGGAAAAGTCATCTCCGGTGAACTTTTGTATGGGAAAAGTCATCTCCGGTGAACTTTTGTATTGGGAAAGTCATCTCCGGTGAACTTTTGTATTGGGAAAGTCATCTCCGGTGAACTTTTGTATGGGAAAAGTCATCTCCGGTGAACTTTTGTATTGGGAAAGTCATCTCCGGTGAACTTTTGTATGGGAAAGTCATCTCCGGTGAACTTTTGTATGGGAAAAGTCATCTCCGGTGAACTTTTGTATTGGGAAAGTCATCTCCGGTGAACTTTTGTATTGGGAAAGTCATCTTCGGTGAACTTTTGTATGGGAAAAGTCATCTCCGGTGAACTTTTGTATTGGGAAAGTCATCTCCGGTGAACTTTTGTATTGGGAAAGTCATCTCCGGTGAACTTTTGTATTGGGAAAGTCATCTTCGGTGAACTTTTGTATTGGGAAAGTCATCTCCGGTGAACTTTTGTATGGGAAAAGTCATCTCCGGTGAACTTTTGTATTGGGAAAGTCATCTCCGGTGAACTTTTGTATTGGGAAAGTCATCTCCGGTGAACTTTTGTATGGGAAAAGTCATCTCCGGTGAACTTTTGTATGGGAAAAGTCATCTCCGGTGAACTTTTGTATGGGAAAAGTCATCTCCGGTGAACTTTTGTATTGGGAAAGTCATGCCCGGTGAACTTTTGTATTGGGAAAGTCATGCCCGGTGAACTTTTATATTGGGAAAGTCATCTCCGGTGAACTTTTGTATTGGGAAAGTCATCTCCGGTGAACTTTTGTATGGGAAAAGTCATCTCCGGTGAACTTTTGTATTGGGAAAGTCATCTCCGGTGAACTTTTGTATGGGAAAGTCATCTCCGGTGAACTTTTGTATGGGAAAAGTCATCTCCGGTGAACTTTTGTATGGGAAAAGTCATCTCCGGTGAACTTTTGTATTGGGAAAGTCATCTCCTGTGAACTTTTGTATTGGGAAAGTCATCTCCGGTGAACTTTTGTATGGGAAAAGTCATCTCCGGTGAACTTTTGTATTGGGAAAGTCATCTCCGGTGAACTTTTGTATTGGGAAAGTCATGCCCGGTGAACTTTTGTATTGGGAAAGTCATGCCCGGTGAACTTTTGTATTGGGAAAGTCATGCCCGGTGAACTTTTGTATTGGGAAAGTCGTGCCCGGTGATCTTTTGTATTGGGAAAGTCATTGTTGCGGCACGGGTTAATATGAGCCGGCTTTTAAATAAAAGAACAAAATTTCTAAGAGCACTCCGTGTGCAAATATTTCACTTTATTTTACAAATTAATAAAATTAGCAAAGAGAGTGAGCGAGCGAGCGCTTTAAAACAATTTTGTCTTTGACCGTGCCTTTTTACCGACTAAATTTACAAAGTTAATAATCTATGCTTATTTCTGTCGTTGGGCATTTTGTCTACGTGACACATAAACAAGGACCGTTACTTCTCCTTGAAAGATCAAAAAACAATAACAAATACATACGGTCAAAGAGGAATAGAAAAAAGTAGAAGTATATAAAAATATAAATATGTGTGTTTTTACATAAGATGAAATTTACTCTAAATTGAAAGTATGTACATATTCGCAAATTAGAATTCTTGGGGAAGATATCCCCATTCAAATAAATGACTCAAATGAAAATTAATAAAATAAAAAATAATCAAAATAAAATTTAATGTAATTGAAATTTATGACACCAAGTAGGTAAACGGCGGCAACATTCCCCTCCTCGTAAATGAGCTCCTGGGACGATTTTACTGGTCAATAATGCCGACGTCTAATTTTGCTAACTTGGCTGTTGGTCGTTGGAAGACACCGTGCTGGGTACGAACAGTTGCTTGACGTACTTGCCCATCTTTGGCTATTATGGTGTTGATTATTTTGCCTTTTGGCCAGCAATGTCTTGGCAGGTTCTCGTCGATGATGATTACGATATCACCAACTTTTAGTGGTTCTGTTTTCTGGAACCATTTTCCTCTTCTGGTTAAAGTTGGCATGTACTCTTTTACCCAACGACGCCAAAATTGGTCGGAGAATTGTTGAGTTTGTCGCCATCGTAGACGCAGGTCGACTGTTTCGGTGACTATGGGCTTGTAGCCGCTGGATGAACCCAATAACAGGTGGTTCGGTGTGAGTGCCTCGTCGTCACATGACTCCAGAGAAACGAATGTGAGTGGTCTGGAGTTAATTATGAATTCGGCCTCTGCCATGGCGTTTCTTAAAGTTTCATCATTAAAGTTTGCGTTTGGACAAATGGTGTATACTGTTGTTTTCACGGATCGGACGAGTCTTTCCCAGGCTCCACCCATGTGGGGAGCTGCAGGTGGATTAAATTTCCACTTGATGTGGTCGAGCATAGAGGCTGTATCCTTCAGATCGAAAGCTTTGGATTCGGGTGAGAATATTTTCGCTGTAGCCTTAAAATTTGTCCCGTTATCAGTGTAGATCTCGTTGGGAATCCCTCTTCGAGCAATGAAATTGTTAATGCACATAACACATGAACTGGTATCAAGGCTGTAGGCAATTTCGATGTGCACTGCACGAACTGTAAGACAGGTAAAAAGCACACCCCATCTTTTCTCCTTTCTTCTGCCCACAGTAACGTATAGTGGTCCAAAGTAGTCAATGCCGACATACGTAAATGGTCGCTCGAAGCTGGCTAGCCTTGCTTTAGGCAGTGTAGACATTTGTGGCATAACCGGGTTGGCTGATAAATTCTTGCAATGTTGACAGGATCGACGTATGCTTTTGTACAGAACGCGAAGTTTGGGTATGTAATATTGACTTTTGATGTTGTTGATGACGGTCTCATGCGATATGTGGTGAAAGTTCTCATGTACATAGCGAACTAACAGGACGGTAACATGGTGCATGGTAGGCAATATTATTGTATCTTGGTGATTTAGATATAATACCCGGCCCCTGGCCCTTAATATGCCCTCGTCATCTAGAAAGATATTACAGGAAATTAGTTTACTGCTTTTTTCAATACTCTTACCCTTTTTTAAACTACAAATTTCTCCAAGATATTCGCTCTCCTGAGCTTGTCGGAAGAGAAAAACCTTCGCTTGTTGTATCATCTCAAAGGAAATATCTTTTGGTGGTTCCCTTCCTTTACATCTCGATTTTAATCTGCTCACGTAGAGTATAAATGTAGCTACTGCTCGGTAGAGTTTTCTCCAGTTGGAAAAATATTCCAAATTAAATTGTTTGCTTTTGTTTATAATAAATACTTGGTGTCTCATTTCCTCCTGTCCGCATTCACCCACATTGGTACAAGTTGGCCATGTTGATTTATTTTCATGAAGAAATTTAGGCCCCGAGAACCACATAGCAGCATCCCAGCGCGTTTGGTATTTCGTTGCTAGATCTGCAGGATTCATTTTGGAGGGAACCCATCGCCATTGTGTCACCTCAGTCGTCTCCAAGATTTCTCCAACACGATGCATGACGAATTGTTGAAACTTTTTGGGGTCCATTCGAAGCCACTGCAACACAGTCTTGGAATCCGTCCAGAAGTATTTTGATGTAAAATTAATACGTTTAATATTTATGACTTTGTTGGCTAGTCTAACACCCGCAATAGCAGCTTGAAGCTCCAGTCTTGGTATTGACATTGGTTTTATCGGAGCAACTTTGGATTTGCCAATAACGATAGTGACGTCACATCCACCCTGGTACGCAACCCGTAAATAGCACACTGCTGCGTAAGCGTCTTCGCCTGCGTCGACGAATGTGTGCAGTTCAACTTCGGTCGCTTCATTTATATGTGGAGAGTAACATCGGGAAATTTCAATTGACGATATGTAGTCGATAGCTGTTTTCCATTTCTGCCATTTGACGTGTAAAGGGTTGCAGATTTCATCATCCCAGTCAATTCCAGATCGCCAGACTTCCTGAAGAAGGATTTTCAATGTGGTCGTGTAGCATGATATCAACCCCAGCGGATCGAAAATTGACATCAGCACCTGTAGTAGTTCTCTTTTTGTGGGAATTAATTCGCTGGCAAACAGATCGCGACGAAGTCTGGCAAATCTGAAAATATATACAAACGAGTCTTTGTTAGGGTCCCAATACATACCAAGAACCTTTTCAGTTTCAGCAAGATCTCGTGGCTTCTGATCTTTTGATGAATCATCCTGTAGATGGCTGATGACTGCATTGCTGTTTGACGCCCAATTTCGGATATGAAATCCTCCAGCGGAATGAATATATTGTACTTGTGACGCTAATTCGATCGCCTGTTCATCATCGTTGACGCTATCGATGAAATCATCCACATAGTGATATTGTTGTATGGCTTCGACGGCTCGTGGAAACTCGTTCTTAAATTGCTCAGCATTGAAGTCTCGTACATAATGTGCAATGCATGGTGCACAGCATATTCCAAAGGTAAGCGCTCTCATTACATAAATACTCGGCTTCTCAGGATTATCGTTTTCATCGCACCATAAAAATCTCTGTGCATGCATGTCTTCTTTCCTAACGTTGATTCGATGGAACATTTCGGCGATATCTCCACAAATTGCAATTTTTCCTACGCGGAAACTCAGCAAAATATCAACCAATGATTTTAACAAGTCTGGTCCACAGTGTATAAAGTCATTGAGACAAACTCCATTAGATTTTGCTGCGCCATCCCAAACCATTCGAATTTTACCCGGTTTGTTGGGGTTGAGTGTTATAAATGTTGGCAGGTACCATACGGGATTACCATTGTTACTTATCTCTTCATCAGATAATTTTCTTGCATATCCCTTTTTCAGCAAGTTGTTGATTTGTTCTTGGAGAACATCCCGAAGATTTGTATCTTTCTGAAATTTCTTTTGTAGACACGTAAGACGTTTACGGGCATTGTTGTAACTCTCTGGCAGTTGTTTCACATTATACTTCCACAATAAACCCACTTCATAACGGCCGTCCACATTCTGACACGAAGTCTTCAAAATATTCATTGACATGGAGTCCTGCGCGGAAACTACGGTTTTCACCGATGAATCTTCAAGATTAAAATTTTCTTTCACCATTTGATGCAGCTCATTGTATTTTTCTTGACAGTCACAATGATGTATATTAAGCCACGAACCTGGACGGTAGCAATCGTTGGGCCCCTGAATTGTCCAACCTAACCGCGTTTTTGTGGCAATAGGTTGATTCCACAAACCTTCCCGTATCTTTAGTGGCACTGCGAGCTTCCAATTATCTGCTCCAATTAAAATTGTTGGTTTAACATTTGTATAAGATTCTATTGGGAGACCAGCCAGATATTTGTATTTTGATACCAATTCCTCCATTTCCAACGACTGTGTGGGTAAATCTAAACCGTCAACAGTATGAACACTATTTAAAAAGAACTTTGCACCATTTTTAGAATTTGCAATAGAAATCGAAGCTTTTCTTGATGTATTTTCTTGGCGAGATGTATCTCCCGTCCATTTTAGGCAAAGTGGCTCTTCAACACCTTCGAGATCAAGTAGATCAAAAACGTCTCTTTCAATCAACGTTACAGAGGAACCCTCGTCGAGAAAGGCATATGTGTCTATGAACCCTTTTTTCTTCAAAAGGCGCACCGGTAGAATTCTAAAAAATGAACTTCGATTTTGCTCTTTAGTGGAATGAGAATTAATTGTTTCACTGGTAGTGTTGGCTGCCGAAATAGCTCTGCTTTGTCCTGAAGACGTTTGTTGTTGGTCCACGTATTTGTGGAGCAATCTATGGTGCTTGGCAACACAACCATCAATTCCGCATTCTTTATTAATGAAACATTTACGGCGGTGCCTATTTAAACATTGCCGGCATAAATTGTGTGTCTTCACCAACTTCCACTTTTGATCCAATGAGAGTTTCTTAAATTCACTGCATACAGAAACTTTGTGATCATTGCTTCTGCAAGAAAAACACACTATTTTGCTTTGTTGTACGTCTTCTGCATGTGTATTCACTGGAGCGCTTCTTGATGATGGAATTGTTGATACGACTGTACTGGCGGCATCTGCAATTTGGAAAATCCAATCACTAAATAATTTCACGATTGGAATCCGATCGTCCTTAGGATGTGTAGCCCAATTTAATTTATACTGACTGTTCAGTTTATCCAATAACTCCTTCACCAACATGGGGTTGTTCAGATGAGAGTCTAACTTGCATGCCTCCATGGTAGAACAAATATTTTTTACGCATAGTGCAAATTCGATTATACCCTCTAATTTATCCTTCGGGGGAGGAAATTTCTTCGCTTTTTCTATAACTCGTTCAAGAATATGCTCCGGCCGTCCAAAATACATTCTTAAAGTTTGAATAATTTCCGGCACCATTGCAGGCAGCATAAGTTTACTTCTCACTAGCTCCTTGGCCTTACCTTTGAGACAAGATTGTAGCCGTATTAAATTCTCTGCGTGAGAGTAACCGGCTACCGCAGTACTATTTTCAAAACTGCTTATGAAAAGTGGCCATTCTTCCGGGTCTCCATGGAAATGCGGTAGATCACGAGGAATTGAATGCCTTGCTGCAAGTTGAGATGGAGTTGGACCAGAAAAAATGTTCCAAGATGACGTCATATTAAACGAGTTTTGATGGGGCTGTTCTTGTTGACTACATTGAGAAAGAATCTGATATTTTCTTTCTAAAAACTCTTGCTGCATACGCTGCTGTTCTTCCAACATTTTAAGCTGCAAATCCACTTGTAGTGTAACGTTGTTATTTTGTTGGCTTGAAACCGGTTTTGGTTGATTTATGTTTGATGTGGACGAATGTGTGCCCGTGATTGCAGATGAATTCACTGGTACTAGCGAAGAGGGAACCGTATTTGTTCTATTGTCTTTCGCTTTACCTTGAAACAAAGTGTTCGTTGGCCTATTCACGGATGTCGATGCTGTAGAAGCTGTTGGAATTCTTCCGCCGGTTCCACTTGTGGTCTTACTTGCCATTTGCAGTAACTCCCCTGCATTTGTTGGGGACGATGTCGCTTGCGGCACATTCAGCAAACCTATGGTATTCGCTGCGGACTGATTTTCCTCCATGGATGTTGTCTCCTTATTGAGGTTACATCCGTCACAACTCCAACTCACCTCGGATACACCACTGTTGACGCCAACACAATTAAAATGATACCACTTATCACATTTATCACACTGTACCATGTCATCATTGTCCACTTCATTACACTTGTTGCAATTAAAATTGCTTTTTAATCCTTCTTGGTGGGACATTGTGTAATTTTATTCCAATTATTTTCAATATTAAAAAATGTTGGTCTTCTTGACTCTTTTAATTTGTATTTTGTTTGTTTGTTCACGAAGAACTTTTGTTTCTTATAAATATGAAACGCACAATTATTTGTTGTTTATTCGCGCGAAGCGTAGTAGCGAATTATAATTTTCTTTATTTTATTGTTGTTCACCCACGAAGATATTAAATTTGTTTTATTTAAAACTTCATAAAAATTGTTTTAAAGAATGTTGCGGCACGGGTTAATATGAGCCGGCTTTTAAATAAAAGAACAAAATTTCTAAGAGCACTCCGTGTGCAAATATTTCACTTTATTTTACAAATTAATAAAATTAGCAAAGAGAGTGAGCGAGCGAGCGCTTTAAAACAATTTTGTCTTTGACCGTGCCTTTTTACCGACTAAATTTACAAAGTTAATAATCTATGCTTATTTCTGTCGTTGGGCATTTTGTCTACGTGACACATAAACAAGGACCGTTACTTCTCCTTGAAAGATCAAAAAACAATAACAAATACATACGGTCAAAGAGGAATAGAAAAAAGTAGAAGTATATAAAAATATAAATATGTGTGTTTTTACATAAGATGAAATTTACTCTAAATTGAAAGTATGTACATATTCGCAAATTAGAATTCTTGGGGAAGATATCCCCATTCAAATAAATGACTCAAATGAAAATTAATAAAATAAAAAATAATCAAAATAAAATTTAATGTAATTGAAATTTATGACACCAAGTAGGTAAACGGCGGCAACAGTCATCTCCGGTGAACTTTCGTATGGGAAAAGTCATCTCCGGTGAACTTTTGTATTGGGAAAGTCGTGCCCGGTGAACTTTTGTATTGGGAAAGTCATGCCCGGTGAACTTTTATATTGGGAAAGTCATCTCCGGTGAACTTTTGTATTGGGAAAGTCATCTCCGGTGAACTTTTGTATGGGAAAAGTCATCTCCGGTGAACTTTTGTATTGGGAAAGTCATGACCGGTGAACTTTTGTATTGGGAAAGTCATGCCCGGTGAACTTTTGTATTGGGAAAGTCATGCCCGATGAACTTTTGTATTGGGAAAGTCATCTCCGGTGAACTTTTGTATTGGGAAAGTCATCTCCGGTGAACTTTTGTATGGGAAAAGTCATCTCCGGTGAACTTTTGTATTGGGAAAGTCATCTCCGGTGAACTTTTGTATTGGGAAAGTCATCTCCGGTGAACTTTTGTATTGGGAAAGTCATCTCCGGTGAACTTTTGTATTGGGAAGGTCATCTCCGGTGAACTTTTGTATGGGAAAAGTCATCTCCGGTGAACTTTTGTATTGGGAAAGTCATCTCCGGTGATCTTTTGTATGGCAAAAGTCATCTCCGGTGAACTTTTGTATTGGGAAAGTCATCTCCGGTGAACTTTTGTATTGGGAAAGTCATCTCCGGTGAACTTTTGTATGGGAAAAGTCATCTCCGGTGAACTTTTGTATTGGGAAAGTCATCTCCGGTGAACTTTTGTATTGGGAAAGTCATCTCCGGTGAACTTTTGTATGGGAAAAGTCATCTCCGGTGAAATTTTGTATTGGGAAAGTCATCTCCGGTGAACTTTTGTATTGGGAAAGTCATCTCCGGTGAACTTTTGTATGGGAAAAGTCATCTCCGGTGAACTTTTGTATGGGAAAAGTCATCTCCGGTGAACTTTTGTATTTGGAAAGTCATCTCCGGTGAACTTTTGTATGGGAAAAGTCATCTCCGGTGAACTTTTGTATTGGGAAAGTCATCTTCGGTGAACTTTTGTATTGGGAAAGTCATCTCCGGTGAACTTTTGTATGGGAAAAGTCATCTCCGGTGAACTTTTGTATTGGGAAAGTCATCTCCGGTGAACTTTTGTATTGGGAAAGTCATCTCCGGTGAACTTTTGTAATGGAAAAGTCATCTCCGGTGAACTTTTGTATGGGAAAAGTCATCTCCGGTGAACTTTTGTATGGGAAAAGTCATCTCCGGTGAACTTTTGTATTGGGAAAGTCATGCCCGGTGAACTTTTGTATTGGGAAAGTCATGCCCGGTGAACTTTTATATTGGGAAAGTCATCTCCGGTGAACTTTTGTATTGGGAAAGTCATCTCCGGTGAACTTTTGTATGGGAAAAGTCATCTCCGGTGAACTTTTGTATTGGGAAAGTCATCTCCGGTGAACTTTTGTATGGGAAAGTCATCTCCGGTGAACTTTTGTATGGGAAAAGTCATCTCCGGTGAACTTTTGTATGGGAAAACTCATCTCCGGTGAACTTTTGTATTGGGAAAGTCATCTCCGGTGAACTTTTGTATGGGAAAACTCATCTCCGGTGAACTTTTGTATTGGGAAAGTCATCTCCGGTGAACTTTTGTATTGGGAAAGTCATCTCCGGTGAACTTTTGTATGGGAAAAGTCATCTCCGGTGAACTTTTGTATTGGGAAAGTCATCTCCGGTGAACTTTTGTATGGGAAAAGTCATCTCCGGTGAACTTTTGTATTGGGAAAGTCATCTCCGGTGAACTTTTGTATTGGGAAAGTCATCTCCGGTGAACTTTTGTATGGGAAAAGTCGTCTCCGGTGAACTTTTGTATTGGGAAAGTCATCTCCGGTGAACTTTTGTATTGGGAAAGTCATCTCCGGTGAACTTTTGTATTGGGAAAGTCATCTCCGGTGAACTTTTGTATTGGGAAAGTCATCTCCGGTGAACTTTTGTATTGGGAAAGTCATCTCCGGTGAACTTTTGTATTGGGAAAGTCATCTCCGGTGAACTTTTGTATTGGGAAAGTCATCTCCGGTGAACTTTTGTATGGGAAAAGTCATCTCCGGTGAACTTTTGTATTGGGAAAGTCATCTCCGGTGAACTTTTGTATTGGGAAAGTCATCTCCGGTGAACTTTTGTATGGGAAAAGTCATCTCCGGTGAACTTTTGTATTGGGAAAGTCATCTCCGGTGAACTTTTGTATGGGAAAAGTCATCTCCGGTGAACTTTTGTATGAGAAAAGTCATCTCCGGTGAACTTTTGTATGGGAAAAGTCATCTCCGGTGAACTTTTGTATGGGAAAGTCATCTCCGGTGAACTTTTGTATTGGGAAAGTCATGCCCGGTGAACTTTTGTATTGGGAAAGTCATGCCCGGTGAACTTTTATATTGGGAAAGTCATCTCCGGTGAACTTTTGTATGGGAAAAGTCATCTCCGGTGAACTTTTGTATTGGGAAAGTCATCTCCGGTGAACTTTTGTATTGGGAAAGTCATCTCCGGTGAACTTTTGTATTGGGAAAGTCATCTCCGGTGAACTTTTGTATTGGGAAAGTCATCTCCGGTGAACTTTTGTATGGGAAAAGTCATCTCCGGTGAACTTTTGTATGGGAAAAGTCATCTCCGGTGAACTTTTGTATTGGGAAAGTCATCTCCGGTGAACTTTTGTATTGGGAAAGTCATCTCCGGTGAACTTTTGTATGGGAAAAGTCATCTCCGGTGAACTTTTATATTGGGAAAGTCATCTCCGGTGAACTTTTGTATTGGGAAAGTCGTGCCCGGTAAACTTTTGTATTGGGAAAGTCATGCCCGGTGAACTTTTATATTGGGAAAGTCATCTCCGGTGAACTTTTGTATTGGGAAAGTCATCTCCGGTGAACTTTTGTATGGGAAAAGTCATCTCCGGTGAACTTTTGTATTGGGAAAGTCATCTCCGGTGAACTTTTGTATTGGGAAAGTCATGCCCGGTGAACTTTTGTATTGGGAAAGTCATCTCCGGTGAACTTTTGTATGGGAAAAGTCATCTCCGGTGAACTTTTGTATTGGGAAAGTCATGCCCGGTGAACTTTTGTATGGGAAAGTCATCTCCGGTGAACTTTTGTATTGGGAAAGTCATGCCCGGTGAACTTTTGTATTGGGAAAGTCATGCCCGGTGAACTTTTATATTGGGAAAGTCATCTCCGGTGAACTTTTGTATGGGAAAAGTCATCTCCGGTGAACTTTTGTATTGGGAAAGTCATCTTCGGTGAACTTTTGTATTGGGAAAGTCATCTCCGGTGAACTTTTGTATTGGGAAAGTCATCTCCGGTGAACTTTTGTATTGGGAAAGTCATCTCCGCTGAACTTTTGTATGGGAAAAGTCATCTCCGGTGAACTTTTGTATGTGAAAAGTCATCTCCGGTGAACTTTTGTATTGGGAAAGTCATGCCCGGTGAACTTTTGTATTGGGAAAGTCGTGCCCGGTGAACTTTTGTATTGGGAAATTCATTCCCGGTGAACTTTTGTATTGGGAAAGTCATCTCCGGTGAACTTTTGTATTGGGAAAGTCATCTCCGGTGAACTTTTGTATTGGGAAAGTCATCTCCGGTGAACTTTTGTATTGGGAAAGTCATCTCCGGTGAACTTTTGTATTGGGAAAGTCATCTCCGGTGAACTTTTGTATTGGGAAAGTCATCTCCGGTGAACTTTTGTATTGGGAAAGTCATCTCCGGTGAACTTTTGTATGGGAAAAGTCATCTCCGGTGAACTTTTGTATGGGAAAAGTCATCTCCGGTGAACTTTTGTATGGGAAAAGTCATCTCCGGTGAACTTTTGTATTGGGAAAGTCATGCCCGGTGAACTTTTGTATTGGGAAAGTCATGCCCGGTGAACTTTTATATTGGGAAAGTCATCTCCGGTGAACTTTTATATGGGAAAAGTCATCTCCGGTGAACTTTTGTATTGGGAAAGTCATCTCCGGTGAACTTTTGTATTGGGAAAGTCATCTCCGGTGAACTTTTGTATTGGGAAAGTCATCTCCGGTGAACTTTTGTATTGGGAAAGTCATCTCCGGTGAACTTTTGTATTGGGAAAGTCATCTCCGGTGAACTTTTGTATTGGGAAAGTCATCTCCGGTGAACTTTTGTATGGGAAAAGTCATCTCCGGTGAACTTTTGTATGGGAAAAGTCATCTCCGGTGAACTTTTGTATGGGAAAAGTCATCTCCGGTGAACTTTTGTATTGGGAAAGTCATGCCCGGTGAACTTTTGTATTGGGAAAGTCATGCCCGGTGAACTTTTATATTGGGAAAGTCATCTCCGGTGAACTTTTATATGGGAAAAGTCATCTCCGGTGAACTTTTGTATTGGGAAAGTCATCTCCGGTGAACTTTTGTATGGGAAAAGTCATCTCCGGTGAACTTTTGTATGGGAAAAGTCATCTCCGGTGAACTTTTGTATTGGGAAAGTCATCTCCGGTGAACTTTTGTATTGGGAAAGTCATCTCCGGTGAACTTTTGTATGGGAAAAGTCATCTCCGGTGAACTTTTGTATTGGGAAAGTCATCTCCGGTGAACTTTTGTATGGGAAAAGTCATCTCCGGTGAACTTTTGTATTGGGAAAGTCATCTCCGGTGAACTTTTGTATGGGAAAAGTCATCTCCGGTGAACTTTTGTATTGGGAAAGTCATCTCCGGTGAACTTTTGTATTGGGAAAGTCATGCCCGGTGAACTTTTACATTGGGAAAGTCATCTCCGGTGAACTTTTGTATTGGGAAAGTCATCTCCGGTGAACTTTTGTATGGGCAAAGTCATCTCCGGTGAACTTTTGTATTGGGAAAGTCATCTCCGGTGAACTTTTGTATTGGGAAAGTCATGCCCGGTGAACTTTTATATTGGGAAAGTCATCTCCGGTGAACTTTTGTATAGGAAAAGTCATCTCCGGTGAACTTTTGTATTGGGAAAGTCATCTCCGGTGAACTTTTGTATTGGGAAAGTCATCTCCGGTGAACTTTTGTATGGGAAAAGTCATCTCCGGTAAACTTTTGTATGGGAAAAGTCATCTCCGGTGAACTTTTGTATTGGGAAAGTCATCTCCGGTGAACTTTTGTATGGGAAAAGTCATCTCCGGTGAACTTTTGTATTGGGAAAGTCATCTCCGGTGAACTTTTGTATGGGAAAAGTCATCTCCGGTGAACTTTTGTATTGGGAAAGTCATCTCCGGTGAACTTTTGTATTGGGAAAGTCATGCCCGGTGAACTTTTGTATTGGGAAAGTCATGCCCGGTGAACTTTTATATTGGGAAAGTCATCTCCGGTGAACTTTTGTATGGGAAAAGTCATCTCCGGTGAACTTTTGTATTGGGAAAGTCATGCCCGGTGAACTTTTGTATGGGAAAGTCATCTCCGGTGAACTTTTGTATTGGGAAAGTCATGCCCGGTGAACTTTTGTATTGGGAAAGTCATGCCCGGTGAACTTTTATATTGGGAAAGTCATCTCCGGTGAACTTTTGTATGGGAAAAGTCATCTCCGGTGAACTTTTGTATTGGGAAAGTCATCTTCGGTGAACTTTTGTATTGGGAAAGTCATCTCCGGTGAACTTTTGTATTGGGAAAGTCATCTCCGGTGAACTTTTGTATTGGGAAAGTCATCTCCGCTGAACTTTTGTATGGGAAAAGTCATCTCCGGTGAACTTTTGTATGTGAAAAGTCATCTCCGGTGAACTTTTGTATTGGGAAAGTCATGCCCGGTGAACTTTTGTATTGGGAAAGTCGTGCCCGGTGAACTTTTGTATTGGGAAAGTCATGCCCGGTGAACTTTTGTATTGGGAAAGTCATCTCCGGTGAACTTTTGTATTGGGAAAGTCATCTCCGGTGAACTTTTGTATTGGGAAAGTCATCTCCGGTGAACTTTTGTATTGGGAAAGTCATCTCCGGTGAACTTTTGTATTGGGAAAGTCATCTCCGGTGAACTTTTGTATTGGGAAAGTCATCTCCGGTGAACTTTTGTATTGGGAAAGTCATCTCCGGTGAACTTTTGTATGGGAAAAGTCATCTCCGGTGAACTTTTGTATGGGAAAAGTCATCTCCGGTGAACTTTTGTATGGGAAAAGTCATCTCCGGTGAACTTTTGTATTGGGAAAGTCATGCCCGGTGAACTTTTGTATTGGGAAAGTCATGCCCGGTGAACTTTTATATTGGGAAAGTCATCTCCGGTGAACTTTTATATGGGAAAAGTCATCTCCGGTGAACTTTTGTATTGGGAAAGTCATCTCCGGTGAACTTTTGTATTGGGAAAGTCATCTCCGGTGAACTTTTGTATTGGGAAAGTCATCTCCGGTGAACTTTTGTATTGGGAAAGTCATCTCCGGTGAACTTTTGTATTGGGAAAGTCATCTCCGGTGAACTTTTGTATTGGGAAAGTCATCTCCGGTGAACTTTTGTATGGGAAAAGTCATCTCCGGTGAACTTTTGTATGGGAAAAGTCATCTCCGGTGAACTTTTGTATGGGAAAAGTCATCTCCGGTGAACTTTTGTATTGGGAAAGTCATGCCCGGTGAACTTTTGTATTGGGAAAGTCATGCCCGGTGAACTTTTATATTGGGAAAGTCATCTCCGGTGAACTTTTATATGGGAAAAGTCATCTCCGGTGAACTTTTGTATTGGGAAAGTCATCTCCGGTGAACTTTTGTATGGGAAAAGTCATCTCCGGTGAACTTTTGTATGGGAAAAGTCATCTCCGGTGAACTTTTGTATTGGGAAAGTCATCTCCGGTGAACTTTTGTATTGGGAAAGTCATCTCCGGTGAACTTTTGTATGGGAAAAGTCATCTCCGGTGAACTTTTGTATTGGGAAAGTCATCTCCGGTGAACTTTTGTATGGGAAAAGTCATCTCCGGTGAACTTTTGTATTGGGAAAGTCATCTCCGGTGAACTTTTGTATGGGAAAAGTCATCTCCGGTGAACTTTTGTATTGGGAAAGTCATCTCCGGTGAACTTTTGTATTGGGAAAGTCATGCCCGGTGAACTTTTACATTGGGAAAGTCATCTCCGGTGAACTTTTGTATTGGGAAAGTCATCTCCGGTGAACTTTTGTATGGGCAAAGTCATCTCCGGTGAACTTTTGTATTGGGAAAGTCATCTCCGGTGAACTTTTGTATTGGGAAAGTCATGCCCGGTGAACTTTTATATTGGGAAAGTCATCTCCGGTGAACTTTTGTATAGGAAAAGTCATCTCCGGTGAACTTTTGTATTGGGAAAGTCATCTCCGGTGAACTTTTGTATTGGGAAAGTCATCTCCGGTGAACTTTTGTATGGGAAAAGTCATCTCCGGTAAACTTTTGTATGGGAAAAGTCATCTCCGGTGAACTTTTGTATTGGGAAAGTCATCTCCGGTGAACTTTTGTATGGGAAAAGTCATCTCCGGTAAACTTTTGTATTGGGAAAGTCATCTCCGGTGAACTTTTGTATGGGAAAAGTCATCTCCGGTGAACTTTTGTATTGGGAAAGTCATCTCCGGTGAACTTTTGTATTGGGAAAGTCATCTCCGGTGAACTTTTGTATGGGAAAAGTCATCTCCGGTGAACTTTTGTATTGGGAAAGTCATCTCCGGTGAACTTTTGTATTGGGAAAGTCATCTCCGGTGAACTTTTGTATGGGAAAAGTCATCTCCGGTGAACTTTTGTATTGGGAAAGTCATCTCCGGTGAACTTTTGTATGGGAAAAGTCATCTCCGGTGAACTTTTATATTGGGAAAGTCATCTCCGGTGAACTTTTGTATGGGAAAAGTCATCTCCGGTGAACTTTTGTATGGGAAAAGTCATCTCCGGTGAACTTTTGTATTGGGAAAGTCATCTCCGGTGAACTTTTGTATTGGGAAAGTCATCTCCGGTGAACTTTTGTATTGGGAAAGTCATCTCCGGTGAACTTTTGTATGGGAAAAGTCATCTCCGGTGAACTTTTGTATTGGGAAAGTCATCTCCGGTGAACTTTTGTATTGGGAAAGTCATCTCCGGTGAACTTTTGTATTGGGAAAGTCATCTCCGGTGAACTTTTGTATTGGGAAAGTCATCTCCGGTGAACTTTTGTATTGGGAAAGTCATCTCCGGTGAACTTTTGTATGGGAAAAGTCATCTCCGGTGAACTTTTGTATTGGGAAAGTCATCTCCGGTGAACTTTTGTATTGGGAAAGTCATGCCGGGTGAACTTTTATATTGGGAAAGTCATCTCCGGTGAACTTTTGTATTGGGAAAGTCATCTCCGGTGAACTTTTGTATGGGAAAAGTCATCTCCGGTGAACTTTTGTATTGGGAAAGTCATCTCCGGTGAACTTTTGTATTGGGAAAGTCATGCCCGGTGAACTTTTATATTGGGAAAGTCATCTCCGGTGAACTTTTGTATGGGAAAAGTCATCTCCGGTGAACTTTTGTATTGGGAAAGTCATCTCCGGTGAACTTTTGTATTGGGAAAGTCATCTCCGGTGAACTTTTGTATGGGAAAAGTCATCTCCGGTGAACTTTTGTATGGGAAAAGTCATCTCCGGTGAACTTTTGTATTGGGAAAGTCATCTCCGGTGAACTTTTGTATGGGAAAAGTCATCTCCGGTGAACTTTTGTATTGGGAAAGTCATCTCCGGTGAACTTTTGTATGGGAAAAGTCATCTCCGGTGAACTTTTGTATTGGGAAAGTCATCTCCGGTGAACTTTTGTATTGGGAAAGTCATCTCCGGTGAACTTTTGTATGGGAAAAGTCATCTCCGGTGAACTTTTGTATTGGGAAAGTCATCTCCGGTGAACTTTTGTATTGGGAAAGTCATCTCCGGTGAACTTTTGTATGGGAAAAGTCATCTCCGGTGAACTTTTGTATTGGGAAAGTCATCTCCGGTGAACTATTGTATGGGAAAAGTCATCTCCGGTGAACTTTTATATTGGGAAAGTCATCTCCGGTGAACTTTTGTATGGGAAAAGTCATCTCCGGTGAACTTTTGTATGGGAAAAGTCATCTCCGGTGAACTTTTGTATTGGGAAAGTCATCTCCGGTGAACTTTTGTATTGGGAAAGTCATCTCCGGTGAACTTTTGTATGGGAAAAGTCATCTCCGGTGAACTTTTATATTGGGAAAGTCATCTCCGGTGAACTTTTGTATTGGGAAAGTCGTGCCCGGTGAACTTTTGTATTGGGAAAGTCATCTCCGGTGAACTTTTGTATTGGGAAAGTCATCTCCGGTGAACTTTTGTATTGGGAAAGTCATCTCCGGTGAACTTTTGTATGGGAAAAGTCATCTCCGGTGAACTTTTGTATTGGGAAAGTCATCTCCGGTGAACTTTTGTATTGGGAAAGTCATCTCTGGTGAACTTTTGTATGGGAAAAGTCATCTCCGGTGAACTTTTGTATTGGGAAAGTCATCTCCGGTGAACTTTTGTATGGGAAAAATCATCTCCGGTGAACTTTTGTATTGGGAAAGTCATCTCCGGTGAACTTTTGTATTGGGAAAAGTCATCTCCGGTGAACTTTTGTATTGGGAAAGTCATCTCCGGTGAACTTTTGTATTGGGAAAGTCATCTCCGGTGAACTTTTGTATTGGGAAAGTCATCTCCGGTGAACTTTTGTATGGGAAAAGTCATCTCCGGTGAACTTTTGTATTGGGAAAGTCATCTCCGGTGAACTTTTGTATTGGGAAAGTCATCTCCGGTGAACTTTTGTATTGGGAAAGTCATCTCCGGTGAACTTTTGTATGGGAAAAGTCATCTCCGGTGAACTTTTGTATTGGGAAAGTCATGCCCGGTGAACTTTTGTATGGGAAAAGTCATCTCCGGTGAACTTTTGTATTGGGAAAGTCATGCCCGGTGAACTTTTGTATTGGGAAAGTCATGCCCGGTGAACTTTTGTATTGGGAAAGTCATGCCCGGTGAACTTTTGTATGGGAAAAGTCATCTCCGGTGAACTTTTGTATGGGAAAAGTCATCTCCGGTGAACTTTTGTATTGGGAAAGTCATCTCCGGTGAACTTTTGTATTGGGAAAGTTATCTCCGGTGAACTTTTGTATTGGGAAAGTCATGCCCGGTGAACTTTTGTTTTGGGAAAGTCATGCCCGGTGAACTTTTGTATTGGGAAAGTCATCTCCGGTGAACTTTTGTATGGGAAAAGTCATCTCCGGTGAACTTTTGTATTGGGAAAGTCATCTCCGGTGAACTTTTGTATTGGGAATGTCATGCCCGGTGAACTTTTATATTGGGAAAGTCATCTCCGGTGAACTTTTGTATGGGAAAAGTCATCTCCGGTGAACTTTTGTATTGGGAAAGTCATCTCCGGTGAACTTTTGTATTGGGAAAGTCATCTCCGGTGAACTTTTGTATGGGAAAAGTCATCTCCGGTGAACTTTTGTATGGGAAAAGTCATCTCCGGTGAACTTTTGTATTGGGAAAGTCATCTCCGGTGAACTTTTGTATGGGAAAAGTCATCTCCGGTGAACTTTTGTATTGGAAAAGTCATCTCCGGTGAACTTTTGTATGGGAAAAGTCATCTCCGGTGAACTTTTGTATTGGGAAAGTCATCTCCGGTGAACTTTTGTATTGGGAAAGTCATCTCCGGTGAACTTTTGTATGGGAAAAATCATCTCCGGTGAACTTTTGTATTGGGAAAGTCATGCCCGGTGAACTTTTATATTGGGAAAGTCATCTCCGGTGAACTTTTATATTGGGAAAGTCATGCCCGGTGAACTTTTGTTTTGGGAAAGTCATGCCCGGTGAACTTTTGTATTGGGAAAGTCGTGCCCGGTGAACTTTTGTATTGGGAAAGTCATGCCCGGTGAACTTTTGTATTGGGAAAGTCATCTCCGGTGAACTTTTGTATGGGAAAAGTCATCTCCGGTGAACTTTTGTATTGGGAAAGTCATGCCCGGTGAACTTTTGTATTGGGAAAGTCATCTCCGGTGAACTTTTGTATGGGAAAAGTCATCTCCGGTGAACTTTTGTATTGGGAAAGTCATCTCCGGTGAACTTTTGTATGGGAAAAGTCATCTCCGGTGAACTTTTGTATTGGGAAAGTCATCTCCGGTGAACTTTTGTATTGGGAAAGTCATGCCCGGCGAACTTTTGTATTGGGAAAGTCATGCCCGGTGAACTTTTGTATTGGGAAAGTCATGCCCGGTGAACTTTTGTATTGGGAAAGTCATGCCCGGTGAACTTTTGTATTGGGAAAGTCATCTCCGGTGAACTTTTATATTGGAAAAGTCATGCCCGGTGAACTTTTGTATTGGGAAAGTCATGCCCGGTGAACTATTTTATTGGGAAAGTCATGCCCGGTGAACTTTTGTATTGGGAAAGTCATGCCCGGTGAACTTTTGTATTGGGAAAGTCATGCCCGGTGAACTTTTGTATTGGGAAAGTCATCTCCGGTGAACTTTTATATTGGAAAAGTCATGCCCGGTGAACTTTTGTATTGGGAAAGTCATGCCCGGTGAACTATTGTATTGGGAAAGTCATGCCCGGTGAACTTTTGTATTGGGAAAGTCATGCCCGGTGAACTTTTGTATTGGGAAAGTCATCTCCGGTGAACTTTTGTATTGGGAAAGTCATCTCCGGTGAACTTTTGTATGGGAAAAGTCATCTCCGGTGAACTTTTGTATTGGGAAAGTCATCTCCGGTGAACTTTTGTATGGGAAAAGTCATCTCCGGTGAACTTTTGTATTGGGAAAGTCATCTCCGGTGAACTTTTGTATGGGAAAAGTCATCTCCGGTGAACTTTTGTATTGGGAAAGTCATGCCCGGTGAACTTTTGTATTGGGAAAGTCATGCCCCGTGAACTTTTGTATTGGGAAAGTCATCTCCGGTGAACTTTTGTATTGGGAAAGTCATCTCCGGTGAACTTTTGTATGGGAAAAGTCATCTCCGGTGAACTTTTGTATTGGGAAAGTCATCTCCGGTGAACTTTTGTATGGGAAAAGTCATCTCCGGTGAACTTTTGTATTGGGAAAGTCATCTCCGGTGAACTTTTGTATGGGAAAAGTCATCTCCGGTGAACTTTTGTATGGGAAAAGTCATCTCCGGTGAACTTTTGTATTGGGAAAGTCATCTCCGGTGAACTTTTGTATGGGAAAAGTCATCTCCGGTGAACTTTTGTATTGGGAAAGTCATCTCCGGTGAACTTTTGTATGGGAAAAGTCATCTCCGGTGAACTTTTGTATTGGGAAAGTCATCTCCGGTGAACTTTTGTATGGGAAAAGTCATCTCCGGTGAACTTTTGTATTGGGAAAGTCATGCCCGGTGAACTATTGTATTGGGAAAGTCATGCCCGGTGAACTTTTGTATTGGGAAAGTCATGCCCGGTGAACTTTTGTATTGGGAAAGTCATCTCCGGTGAACTTTTGTATGGGAAAAGTCATCTCCGGTGAACTTTTGTATTGGGAAAGTCATCTCCGGTGAACTTTTGTATGGGAAAAGTCATCTCCGGTGAACTTTTGCATTGGGAAAGTCATGCCCGGTGAACTTTTGTATTGGGAAAGTCATGCCCGATGAACTTTTGTATTGGGAAAGTCATGCCCTGTGAACTTTTGTATTGGGAAAGTCATGCCCGGTGAACTTTTGTATGGGAAAAGTCATCTCCGGTGAACTTTTGTATTGGGAAAGTCATCTCCGGTGAACTTTTGTATTGGGAAAGTCATCTCCGGTGAACTTTTGTATTGGGAAAGTCATCTCCGGTGAACTTTTGTATTGGGAAAGTCATCTCCGGTGAACTTTTGTATGGGAAAAGTCATCTCAGGTGAACTTTTGTATTGGGAAAGTCATCTCCGGTGAACTTTTGTATTGGGAAAGTCATCTCCGGTGAACTTTTGTATTGGGAAAGTCATCTCCGGTGAACTTTTGTATTGGGAAAGTCATCTCCGGTGAACTTTTGTATTGGGAAAGTCATCTCCGGTGAACTTTTGTATTGGGAAAGTCATCTCCGGTGAACTTTTGTATTGGGAAAGTCGTGCCCGGTGAACTTTTGTATTGGGAAAGTCATCTCCGGTGAACTTTTGTATTGGGAAACTCATCTCCGGTGAACTTTTATATTGGGAAAGTCATGCCCGGTGAACTTTTGTTTTGGGAAAGTCGTGCCCGGTGAACTTTTGTATTGGGAAAGTCATGCCCGGTGAACTTTTGTATTGGGAAAGTCATCTCCGGTGAACTTTTGTATGGGAAAAGTCATCTCCGGTGAACTTTTGTATTGGGAAAGTCATGCCCGGTGAACTTTTGTATTGGGAAAGTCATCTCCGGTGAACTTTTGTATGGGAAAAGTCATCTCCGGTGAACTTTTGTATTGGGAAAGTCATCTCCGGTGAACTTTTGTATTGGGAAAGTCATCTCCGGTGAACTTTTGTATTGGGAAAGACATCTCCGGTGAACTTTTGTATTGGGAAAGTCATCTCCGGTGAACTTTTGTATGGGAAAAGTCATCTCCGGTGAACTTTTGTATTGGGAAAGTCATCTCCGGTGAACTTTTGTATTGGGAAAGTCATGCCCGGTGAACTTTTATATTGGGAAAGTCATCTCCGGTGAACTTTTGTATTGGGAAAGTCATCTCCGGTGAACTTTTGTATGGGAAAAGTCATCTCCGGTGAACTTTTGTATTGGGAAAGTCATCTCCGGTGAACTTTTGTATTGGGAAAGTCATCTCCGGTGAACTTTTATATTGGGAAAGTCATCTCCGGTGAACTTTTGTATGGGAAAAGTCATCTCCGGTGAACTTTTGTATTGGGAAAGTCATCTCCGGTGAACTTTTGTATTGGGAAAGTCATCTCCGGTGAACTTTTGTATGGGAAAAGTCATTTCCGGTGAAGTTTTGTATGGGAAAAGTCATCTCCGGTGAACTTTTGTATTGGGAAAGTCATCTCCGGTGAACTTTTGTATGGGAAAAGTCATCTCCGGTGAACTTTTGTATTGGGAAAGTCATCTCCGGTGAACTTTTGTATGGGAAAAGTCATCTCCGGTGAACTTTTGTATTGGGAAAGTCATCTCCGGTGAACTTTTGTATTGGGAAAGTCATCTCCGGTGAACTTTTGTATGGGAAAAGTCATCTCCGGTGAACTTTTGTATTGGGAAAGTCATCTCCGGTGAACTTTTGTATTGGGAAAGTCATCTCCGGTGAACTTTTGTATGGGAAAAGTCATCTCCGGTGAACTTTTGTATTGGGAAAGTCATCTCCGGTGAACTTTTGTGTGGGAAAAGTCATCTCCGGTGAACTTTTATATTGGGAAAATCATCTCCGGTGAACTTTTGTATGGGAAAAGTCATCTCCGGTGAACTTTTGTATAGGAAAAGTCATCTCCGGTGAACTGTTGTATTGGGAAAGTCATCTCCGGTGAACTTTTGTATTGGGAAAGTCAACTCCGGTGAACTTTTGTATTGGGAAAGTCATCTCCGGTGAACTTTTGTATGGGAAAAGTCATCTCCGGTGAACTTTTGTATTGGGAAAGTCATCTCCGGTGAACTTTTGTATTGGGAAAGTCATCTCCGGTGAACTTTTGTATTGGGAAAGTCATCTCCGGTTAAACTTTTGTATTGGGAAAGTCATCTCCGGTGAACTTTTGTATTGGGAAAGTCATCTCCGGTGAACTTTTGTATGGGAAAAGTCATCTCCGGTGAACTTTTGTATGGGAAAAGTCATCTCCGGTGAACTTTTGTATTGGGAAAGTCATCTCCGGTGAACTTTTGTATGGGAAAAGTCATCTCCGGTGAACTTTTGTATTGGGAAAGTCATCTCCGGTGAACTTTTGTATGGGAAAAGTCATCTCCGGTGAACTTTTGTATTGGGAAAGTCATCTCCGGTGAACTTTTGTATTGGGAAAGTCATCTCCGGTGAACTTTTGTATGGGAAAAGTCATCTCCGGTGAACTTTTGTATTGGGAAAGTCATCTCCGGTGAACTTTTGTATTGGGAAAGTCATCTCCGGTGAACTTTTGTATGGGAAAAGTCATCTCCGGTGAACTTTTGTATTGGGAAAGTCATCTCCGGTGAACTTTTGTATGGGAAAAGTCATCTCCGGTGAACTTTTATATTGGGAAAGTCATCTCCGGTGAACTTTTGTATGGGAAAAGTCATCTCCGGTGAACTTTTGTATGGGAAAAGTCATCTCCGGTGAACTTTTGTATTGGGAAAGTCATCTCCGGTGAACTTTTGTATTGGGAAAGTCATCTCCGGTGAACTTTTGTATGGGAAAAGTCATCTCCGGTGAACTTTTATATTGGGAAAGTCATCTCCGGTGAACTTTTGTATTGGGAAAGTCGTGCCCGGTGAACTTTTGTATTGGGAAAGTCATCTCCGGTGAACTTTTCTATCGGGAAAGTCATCTCCGGTGAACTTTTGTATTGGGAAAGTCATCTCCGGTGAACTTTTGTATGGGAAAAGTCATCTCCGGTGAACTTTTGTATTGGGAAAGTCATCTCCGGTGAACTTTTGTATTGGGAAAGTCATCTCCGGTGAACTTTTGTATGGGAAAAGTCATCTCCGGTGAACTTTTGTATTGGGAAAGTCATCTCCGGTGAACTTTTGTATGGGAAAAGTCATCTCCGGTGAACTTTTGTATTGGGAAAGTCATCTCCGGTGAACTTTTGTATTGGGAAAAGTCATCTCCGGTGAACTTTTGTATTGGGAAAGTCATCTCCGTTGAACTTTTGTATTGGGAAAGTCATCTCCGGTGAACTTTTGTATTGGGAAAGTCATCTCCGGTGAACTTTTGTATGGGAAAAGTCATCTCCGGTGAACTTTTGTATTGGGAAAGTCATCTCCGGTGAACTTTTGTATTGGGAAAGTCATCTCCGGTGAACTTTTGTATTGGGAAAGTCATCTCCGGTGAACTTTTGTATGGGAAAAGTCATCTCCGGTGAACTTTTGTATTGGGAAAGTCATGCCCGGTGAACTTTTGTATGGGAAAAGTCATCTCCGGTGAACTTTTGTATTGGGAAAGTCATGCCCGGTGAACTTTTGTATTGGGAAAGTCATGCCCGGTGAACTTTTGTATTGGGAAAGTCATGCCCGGTGAACTTTTGTATGGGAAAAGTCATCTCCGGTGAACTTTTGTATGGGAAAAGTCATCTCCGGTGAACTTTTGTATTGGGAAAGTCATCTCCGGTGAACTTTTGTATTGGGAAAGTCATCTCCGGTGAACTTTTGTATGGGAAAAGTCATCTCCGGTGAACTTTTGTATTGGGAAAGTCATCTTCGGTGAACTTTTCTATTGGGAAAGTCATCTCCGGTGAACTTTTGTATGGGAAAAGTCATCTCCGGTGAACTTTTGTATTGGGAAAGTCATGCCCGGTGAACTTTTGTATTGGGAAAGTCATGCCCGGTGAACTTTTGTATTGGGAAAGTCATCTCCGGTGAACTTTTGTATTGGGAAAGTCATCTCCGGTGAACTTTTGTATGGGAAAAGTCATCTCCGGTGAACTTTTGTATTGGGAAAGTCATCTTCGGTGAACTTTTCTATTGGGAAAGTCATCTCCGGTGAACTTTTGTATGGGAAAAGTCATCTCCGGTGAACTTTTGTATTGGGAAAGTCATGCCCGGTGAACTTTTGTATTGGGAAAGTCATGCCCGGTGAACTTTTGTATTGGGAAAGTCATGCCCGGTGAACTTTTGTATTGGGAAAGTCGTGCCCGGTGAACTTTTGTATTGGGAAAGTCATGCCCGGTGAACTTTTGTATTGGGAAAGTCATCTCCGGTGAACTTTTGTATTGGGAAAGTCATCTCCGGTGAACTTTTGTATGGGAAAAGTCATCTCCGGTGAACTTTTGTATGGGAAAAGTCATCTCCGGTGAACTTTTGTATTGGGAAAGTCAAGCCCGGTGAACTTTTGTATTGGGAAAGTCATCTCCGGTGAACTTTTGTATGGGAAAAGTCATCTCCGGTGAACTTTTGTATTGGGAAAGTCATCTCCGGTGAACTTTTGTATGGGAAAAGTCATCTCCGGTGAACTTTTGTATGGGAAAAGTCATCTCCGGTGAACTTTTGTATTGGGAAAGTCATCTCCGGTGAACTTTTGTATTGGGAAAGTCATCTCCGGTGAACTTTTGTATTGGGAAAGTCATCTCCGGTGAACTTTTGTATTGGGAAAGTCATCTCCGGTGAACTTTTGTATGGGAAAAGTCATCTCCGGTGAACTTTTGTATTGGGAAAGTCATCTCCGGTGAACTTTTGTATGGGAAAAGTCATCTCCGGTGAACTTTTGTATTGGGAAAGTCATCTCCGGTGAACTTTTGTATGGGAAAAGTCATCTCCGGTGAACTTTTGTATTGGGAAAGTCATCTCCGGTGAACTTTTGTATTGGGAAAGTCATCTCCGGTAAACTTTTGTATTGGGAAAGTCATCTCCGGTGAACTTTTGTATTGGGAAAGTCATCTCCGGTGAACTTTTGTATGGGAAAAGTCATCTCCGGTGAACTTTTGTATTGGGAAAGTCATCTCCGGTGAACTTTTGTATGGGAAAAGTCATCTCCGGTGAACTTTTGTATTGGGAAAGTCATCTCCGGTGAACTTTTGTATTGGGAAAGTCATCTCCGGTGAACTTTTGTATGGGAAAAGTCATCTCCGGTGAACTTTTGTATTGGGAAAGCCATGCCCGGTAAACTTTTGTATTGGGAAAGTCATCTCCGGTGAACTTTTGTATGGGAAAAGTCATCTCCGGTGAACTTTTGTATTGGGAAAGTCATCTCCGGTGAACTTTTGTATTGGGAAAGTCATCTCCGGTGAACTTTTGTATGGGAAAAGTCATCTCCGGTGAACTTTTGTATTGGGAAAGTCATCTCCGGTGAACTTTCGTATGGGAAAAGTCATCTCCGGTGAACTTTTGTATTGGGAAAGTCATCTCCGGTGAACTTTTGTATTGGGAAAGTCATCTCCGGTGAACTTTTGTATGGGAAAAGTCTTCTCCGGTGAACTTTTGTATTGGGAAAGTCGTGCCCGGTGAACTTTTGTATTGGGAAAGTCATGCCCGGTGAACTTTTATATTGGGAAAGTCATCTCCGGTGAACTTTTGTATGGGAAAAGTCATCTCCGGTGAACTTTTATATTGGGAAAGTCATCTCCGGTGAACTTTTGTATGGGAAAAGTCATCTCCGGTGAACTTTTGTATTGGGAAAGTCATGCCCGGTGAACTTTTGTATTGGGAAAGTCATCTCCGGTGAACTTTTGTATGGGAAAAGTCATCTCCGGTGAACTTTTGTATGGGAAAAGTCATCTCCGGTGAACTTTTGTATGGGAAAAGTCATCTCCGGTGAACTTTTGTATTGGGAAAGTCATGCCCGGTGAACTTTTGTATTGGGAAAGTCATCTCCGGTGAACTTTTGTATGGGAAAAGTCATCTCCGGTGAACTTTTGTTTTGGGAAAGTCATGCCCGGTGAACTTTTGTATTGGGAAAGTCATCTCCGGTGAACTTTTGTATTGGGAAAGTCATCTCCGGTGAACTTTTGTATTGGGAAAGTCATCTCCGGTGAACTTTTGTATGGGAAAAGTCATCTCCGGTGAACTTTTGTATTGGGAAAGTCATCTCCGGTGAACTTTTGTATTGGGAAAGTCATCTCCGGTGAACTTTTGTATTGGGAAAGTCATCTCCGGTGAACTTTTGTATGGGAAAAGTCATCTCCGGTGAACTTTTGTATGGGAAAAGTCATCTCCGGTGAACTTTTGTATTGGGAAAGTCATCTCCGGTGAACTTTTGTATTGGGAAAGTCATCTCCGGTGAACTTTTGTATGGGAAAAGTCATCTCCGGTGAACTTTTGTATTGGGAAAGTCATGCCCGGTGAACTTTTGTATTGGGAAAGTCATCTCCGGTGAACTTTTGTATTGGGAAAGTCATCTCCGGTGAACTTTTGTATGGGAAAAATCATCTCCGGTGAACTTTTGTATTGGGAAAGTCATCTCCGGTGAACTTTTGTATGGGAAAAGTCATCTCCGGTGAACTTTTGTATTGGGAAAGTCATGCCCGGTGAACTTTTGTATTGGGAAAGTCATGCCCGGTGAACTTTTGTATTGGGAAAGTCATGCCCGGTGAACTTTTGTATTGGGAAAGTCATGCCCGGTGAACTTTTGTATTGGGAAAGTCATCTCCGGTGAACTTTTGTATTGGGAAAGTCATCTCCGGTGAACTTTTGTATTGGGAAAGTCGTGCCCGGTGAACTTTTGTATTGGGAAAGTCATGCCCGGTGAACTTTTGTATTGGGAAAGTCATCTCCGGTGAACTTTTGTATGGGAAAAGTCATCTCCGGTGAACTTTTGTATGGGAAAAGTCATCTCCGGTGAACTTTTGTATGGGAAAAGTCATCTCCGGTGAACTTTTGTATTGGGAAAGTCATGCCCGGTGAACTTTTGTATTGGGAAAGTCATCTCCGGTGAACTTTTGTATGGGAAAAGTCATCTCCGGTGAACTTTTGTTTTGGGAAAGTCATGCCCGGTGAACTTTTGTATTGGGAAAGTCATCTCCGGTGAACTTTTGTATTGGGAAAGTCATCTCCGGTGAACTTTTGTATTGGGAAAGTCATCTCCGGTGAACTTTTGTATGGGAAAAGTCATCTCCGGTGAACTTTTGTATTGGGAAAGTCATCTCCGGTGAACTTTTGTATTGGGAAAGTCATCTCCGGTGAACTTTTGTATTGGGAAAGTCATCTCCGGTGAACTTTTGTATTGGGAAAGTCATCTCCGGTGAACTTTTGTATGGGAAAAGTCATCTCCGGTGAACTTTTGTATTGGGAAAGTCATCTCCGGTGAACTTTTGTATTGGGAAAGTCATCTCCGGTGAACTTTTGTATTGGGAAAGTCATCTCCGGTGAACTTTTGTATTGGGAAAGTCATCTCCGGTGAACTTTTGTATTGGGAAAGTCATCTCCGGTGAACTTTTGTATTGGGAAAGTCATCTCCGGTGAACTTTTGTATGGGAAAAGTCATCTCCGGTGAACTTTTGTATGGGAAAAGTCATCTCCGGTGAACTTTTGTATGGGAAAAGTCATCTCCGGTGAACTTTTGTATTGGAAAAGTCATCTCCGGTGAACTTTTGTATTGGGAAAATCATCTCCGGTGAACTTTTGTATTGGGAAAGTCATCTCCGGTGAACTTTTGTATGGGAAAAGTCATCTCCGGTGAACTTTTGTATGGGAAAAGTCATCTCCGGTGAACTTTTGTATTGGGAAAGTCATCTCCGGTGAACTTTTGTATTGGGAAAGTCATCTCCGGTGAACTTTTGTATTGGGAAAGTCATCTCCGGTGAACTTTTGTATGGGAAAAGTCATCTCCGGTGAACTTTTGTTTGGGAAAGTCATCTCCGGTGAACTTTTGTATTGGGAAAGTCATCTCCGGTGAACTTTTGTATGGGAAAAGTCATCTCCGGTGAACTTTTGTATTGGGAAAGTCATCTCCGGTGAACTTTTGTATTGGGAAAGTCATCTCCGGTGAACTTTTGTATTGGGAAAGTCATCTCCGGTGAACTTTTGTATGGGAAAAGTCATCTCCGGTGAACTTTTGTATTGGGAAAGTCATCTCCGGTGAACTTTTGTATGGGAAAAGTCATCTCCGGTGAACTTTTGTATTGGGAAAGTCATCTCCGGTGAACTTTTGTATGGGAAAAATCATCTCCGGTGAACTTTTATATTGGGAAAGTCATCTCCGGTAAACTTTTGTATTGGGAAAGTCATCTCCGGTGAACTTTTGTATTGGGAAAGTCATCTCCGGTGAACTTTTGTATGGGAAAAGTCATCTCCGGTGAACTTTTGTATGGGAAAAGTCATCTCCGGTGAACTTTTGTTTTGGGAAAGTCATGCCCGGTGAAGTTTTGTATTGGGAAAGTCATCTCCGGTGAACTTTTGTATTGGGAAAGTCATCTCCGGTGAACTTTTGTATTGGGAAAGTCATCTCCGGTGAACTTTTGTATTGGGAAAGTCATCTCCGGTGAACTTTTGTATGGGAAAAGTCATCTCCGGTGAACTTTTGTATTGGGAAAGTCATCTCCGGTGAACTTTTGTATTGGGAAAGTCATCTCCGGTGAACTTTTGTATTGGGAAAGTCATCTCCGGTGAACTTTTGTATGGGAAAAGTCATCTCCGGTGAACTTTTGTATTGGGAAAGTCATCTCCGGTGAACTTTTGTATGGGAAAAGTCATCTCCGGTGAACTTTTGTATTGGGAAAGTCATCTCCGGTGAACTTTTGTATGGGAAAAGTCATCTCCGGCGAACTTTTATATTGGGAAAGTCATCTCCGGTGAACTTTTGTATTGGGAAAGTCATCTCCGGTGAACTTTTGTATTGGGAAAGTCATCTCCGGTGAACTTTTGTATTGGAAAAGTCATCTCCGGTGAACTTTTGTATTGGGAAAGTCATCTCCGGTGAACTTTTGTATTGGGAAAGTCATCTCCGGTGAACTTTTGTATGGGAAAAGTCATCTCCGGTGAACTTTTGTATTGGGAAAGTCATCTCCGGTGAACTTTTGTATGGGAAAAGTCATCTCCGGTGAACTTTTGTATTGGGAAAGTCATCTCCGGTGAACTTTTGTATTGGGAAAGTCATCTCCGGTGAACTTTTGTATGGGAAAAGTCATCTCCGGTGAACTTTTGTATGGGAAAAGTCATCTCCGGCGAACTTTTGTATTGGGAAAGTCATCTCCGGTGAACTTTTGTATTGGGAAAGTCATGCCCGGCGAACTTTTGTATGGGAAAGTCATGCCCGGTGAACTTTTGTATTGGGAAAGTCATCTCCGGTGAACTTTTGTATTGGGAAAGTCATGCCCGGTGAACTTTTGTATTGGGAAAGTCATGCCCGGTGAACTTTTGTATGGGAAAAGTCATCTCCGGTGAACTTTTGTATGGGAAAAGTCATCTCCGGTGAACTTTTGTATTGGGAAAGTCATCTCCGGTGAACTTTTTTATTGGGAAGGTCATCTCCGGTGAACTTTTGTATGGGAAAAGTCATCTCCGGTGAACTTTTGTATTGGGAAAGTCATCTCCGGTGAACTTTTGTATTGGGAAAGTCATCTCCGGTGAACTTTTGTATGGGAAAAGTCATCTCCGGTGAACTTTTGTATGGGAAAAGTCATCTCCGGTGAACTTTTGTATTGGGAAAGTCATCTCCGGTGAACTTTTGTATGGGAAAAGTCATCTCCGGTGAACTTTTATATTGGGAAAGTCATCTCCGGTGAACTTTTGTATTGGGAAAGTCATCTCCGGTGAACTTTTGTATTGGGAAAGTCATCTTCGGTGAACTTTTGTATGGGAAAAGTCATCTCCGGTGAACTTTTGTATGGGAAAAGTCATCTCCGGTGAACTTTTGTTTTGGGAAAGTCATGCCCGGTGAACTTTTGTATTGGGAAAGTCATCTCCGGTGAACTTTTGTATTGGGAAAGTCATCTCCGGTGAACTTTTGTATTGGGAAAGTCATCTCCGGTGAACTTTTGTATTGGGAAAGTCATCTCCGGTGAACTTTTGTATGGGAAAAGTCATCTCCGGTGAACTTTTGTATTGGGAAAGTCATCTCCGGTGAACTTTTGTATTGGGAAAGTCATCTCCGGTGAACTTTTGTATTGGGAAAGTCATCTCCGGTGAACTTTTGTATGGGAAAAGTCATCTCCGGTGAACTTTTGTATTGGGAAAGTCATCTCCGGTGAACTTTTGTATGGGAAAAGTCATCTCCGGTGAACTTTTGTATTGGGAAAGTCATCTCCGGTGAACTTTTGTATGGGAAAAGTCATCTCCGGCGAACTTTTATATTGGGAAAGACATCTCCGGTGAACTTTTGTATTGGGAAAGTCATCTCCGGTGAACTTTTGTATTGGGAAAGTCATCTCCGGTGAACTTTTGTATTGGAAAAGTCATCTCCGGTGAACTTTTGTATTGGGAAAGTCATCTCCGGTGAACTTTTGTATTGGGAAAGTCATCTCCGGTGAACTTTTGTATGGGAAAAGTCATCTCCGGTGAACTTTTGTATTGGGAAAGTCATCTCCGGTGAACTTTTGTATGGGAAAAGTCATCTCCGGTGAACTTTTGTATTGGGAAGGTCATCTCCGGTGAACTTTTGTATTGGGAAAGTCATCTCCGGTGAACTTTTGTATGGGAAAAGTCATCTCCGGTGAACTTTTGTATGGGAAAAGTCATCTCCGGTGAACTTTTGTATTGGGAAAGTCATCTCCGGTGAACTTTTGTATTGGGAAAGTCATGCCCGGCGAACTTTTGTATTGGGAAAGTCATGCCCGGTGAACTTTTGTATTGGGAAAGTCATCTCCGGTGAACTTTTGTATTGGGAAAGTCATGCCCGGTGAACTTTTGTATTGGGAAAGTCATGCCCGGTGAACTTTTGTATGGGAAAAGTCATCTCCGGTGAACTTTTGTATGGGAAAAGTCATCTCCGGTGAACTTTTGTATTGGGAAAGTCATCTCCGGTGAACTTTTTTATTGGGAAGGTCATCTCCGGTGAACTTTTGTATGGGAAAAGTCATCTCCGGTGAACTTTTGTATTGGGAAAGTCATCTCCGGTGAACTTTTGTATTGGGAAAGTCATCTCCGGTGAACTTTTGTATGGGAAAAGTCATCTCCGGTGAACTTTTGTATGGGAAAAGTCATCTCCGGTGAACTTTTGTATTGGGAAAGTCATCTCCGGTGAACTTTTGTATGGGAAAAGTCATCTCCGGTGAACTTTTGTATTGGGAAAGTCATCTCCGGTGAACTTTTGTATGGGAAAAGTCATCTCCGGTGAACTTTTATATTGGGAAAGTCATCTCCGGTGAACTTTTGTATTGGGAAAGTCATCTCCGGTGAACTTTTGTATTGGGAAAGTCATCTCCGGTGAACTTTTGTATGGGAAAAGTCATCTCCGGTGAACTTTTGTATGGGAAAAGTCATCTCCGGTGAACTTTTGTTTTGGGAAAGTCATGCCCGGTGAACTTTTGTATTGGGAAAGTCATCTCCGGTGAACTTTTGTATTGGGAAAGTCATCTCCGGTGAACTTTTGTATTGGGAAAGTCATCTCCGGTGAACTTTTGTATTAGGAAAGTCATCTCCGGTGAACTTTTGTATGGGAAAAGTCATCTCCGGTGAACTTTTGTATTGGGAAAGTCATCTCCGGTGAACTTTTGTATTGGGAAAGTCATCTCCGGTGAACTTTTGTATTGGGAAAGTCATCTCCGGTGAACTTTTGTATGGGAAAAGTCATCTCCGGTGAACTTTTGTATTGGGAAAGTCATCTCCGGTGAACTTTTGTATGGGAAAAGTCATCTCCGGTGAACTTTTGTATTGGGAAAGTCATCTCCGGTGAACTTTTGTATGGGAAAAGTCATCTCCGGCGAACTTTTATATTGGGAAAGTCATCTCCGGTGAACTTTTGTATTGGGAAAGTCATCTCCGGTGAACTTTTGTATTGGGAAAGTCATCTCCGGTGAACTTTTGTATGGGAAAAGTCATCTCCGGTGAACTTTTGTATTGGGAAAGTCATCTCCGGTGAACTTTTGTATGGGAAAAGTCATCTCCGGTGAACTTTTGTATTGGGAAAGTCATCTCCGGTGAACTTTTGTATTGGGAAAGTCATCTCCGGTGAACTTTTGTATGGGAAAAGTCATCTCCGGTGAACTTTTGTATGGGAAAAGTCATCTCCGGTGAACTTTTGTATTGGGAAAGTCATCTCCGGTGAACTTTTGTATTGGGAAAGTCATGCCCGGCGAACTTTTGTATTGGGAAAGTCATGCCCGGTGAACTTTTGTATTGGGAAAGTCATCTCCGGTGAACTTTTGTATTGGGAAAGTCATGCCCGGTGAACTTTTGTATTGGGAAAGTCATGCCCGGTGAACTTTTGTATGGGAAAAGTCATCTCCGGTGAACTTTTGTATGGGAAAAGTCATCTCCGGTGAACTTTTGTATTGGGAAAGTCATCTCCGGTGAACTTTTTTATTGGGAAGGTCATCTCCGGTGAACTTTTGTATGGGAAAAGTCATCTCCGGTGAACTTTTGTATTGGGAAAGTCATCTCCGGTGAACTTTTGTATTGGGAAAGTCATCTCCGGTGAACTTTTGTATGGGAAAAGTCATCTCCGGTGAACTTTTGTATGGGAAAAGTCATCTCCGGTGAACTTTTGTATTGGGAAAGTCATCTCCGGTGAACTTTTGTATTGGGAAAGTCATCTCCGGTGAACTTTTGTATTGGGAAAGTCATCTCCGGTGAACTTTTGTATTGGGAAAGTCATCTCCGGTGAACTTTTGTATTGGAAAAGTCATCTCCGGTGAACTTTTGTATTGGGAAAGTCATCTCCGGTGAACTTTTGTATTGGGAAAGTCATCTCCGGTGAACTTTTGTATTGGGAAAGTCATCTCCGGTGAACTTTTGTATGGGAAAAGTCATCTCCGGTGAACTTTTGTATTGGGAAAGTCATCTCCGGTGAACTTTTGTATTGGGAAAGTCATCTCCGGTGAACTTTTGTATTGGGAAAGTCATCTCCGGTGAACTTTTGTATGGGAAAAGTCATCTCCGGTGAACTTTTGTATTGGGAAAGTCATCTCCGGTGAACTTTTGTATTGGGAAAGTCATCTCCGGTGAACTTTTGTATTGGGAAAGTCATCTCCGGTGAACTTTTGTATGGGAAAAGTCATCTCCGGTGAACTTTTGTATTGGGAAAGTCATCTCCGGTGAACTTTTGTATGGGAAAAGTCATCTCCGGTGAACTTTTGTATTGGGAAAGTCATGTCCGGTGAACTTTTGTATTGGGAAAGTCATCTCCGGTGAACTTTTGTATGGGAAAAGTCATCTCCGGTGAACTTTTGTATTGGGAAAGTCATCTCCGGTGAACTTTTGTATGGGAAAAGTCATCTCCGGTGAACTTTTGTATTGGGAAAGTCATCTCCGGTGAACTTTTGTATGGGAAAAGTCATCTCCGGTGAACTTTTGTATTGGGAAAGTCATCTCCGGTGAACTTTTGTATTGGGAAAGTCATGCCCGGTAAACTTTTGTATGGGAAAAGTCATCTCCGGTGAACTTTTGTATGGGAAAAGTCATCTCCGGTGAACTTTTGTATTGGGAAAGTCATCTCCGGTGAACTTTTGTATTGGGAAAGTCATCTCCGGTGAACTTTTGTATTGGGAAAGTCATGCCCGGTGAACTTTTGTTTTGGGAAAGTCATGCCCGGTGAACTTTTGTATTGGGAAAGTCATGCCCGGTGAACTTTTGTATTGGGAAAGTCATGCCCGGTGAACTTTTGTATGGGAAAAGTCATCTCCGGTGAACTTTTGTATTGGGAAAGTCATCTCCGGTGAACTTTTGTATTGGGAAAGTCATCTCCGGTGAACTTTTGTATGGGAAAAGTCATCTCCGGTGAACTTTTGTATTGGGAAAGTCATCTCCGGTGAACTTTTGTATTGGGAAAGTCATCTCCGGTGAACTTTTGTATTGGGAAAGTCATGCCCGGTGAACTTTTGTATTGGGAAAGTCATGCCCGGTGAACTTTTGTATTGGGAAAGTCATCTCCGGTGAACTTTTGTATTGGGAAAGTCATCTCCGGTGAACTTTTGTATGGGAAAAGTCATCTCCGGTGAACTTTTGTATTGGGAAAGTCATCTCCGGTGAACTTTTGTATGGGAAAAGTCATCTCCGGTGAACTTTTGTATTGGGAAAGTCATCTCCGGTGAACTTTTGTATGGGAAAAGTCATCTCCGGTGAACTTTTGTATTGGGAAAGTCATCTCCGGTGAACTTTTGTATTGGGAAAGTCATGCCCGGTGAACTTTTGTATTGGGAAAGTCATCTCCGGTGAACTTTTGTATTGGGAAAGTCATCTCCGGTGAACTTTTGTATTGGGAAAGTCATGCCCGGTGAACTTTTGTATGGGAAAAGTCATCTCCGGTGAACTTTTGTATTGGGAAAGTCATCTCCGGTGAACTTTTGTATTGGGAAAGTCATCTCCGGTGAACTTTTGTATGGGAAAAGTCATCTCCGGTGAACTTTTGTTTTGGGAAAGTCATGCCCGGTGAACTTTTGTATTGGGAAAGTCGTCTCCGGTGAACTTTTGTATGGGAAAAGTCATCTCCGGTGAACTTTTGTATTGGGAAAGTCATCTCCGGTGAACTTTTGTATGGGAAAAGTCATCTCCGTGAACTTTTGTATTGGGAAAGTCATCTCCGGTGAACTTTTGTATGGGAAAAGTCATCTCCGGTGAACTTTTGTATTGGGAAAGTCATCTCCGGTGAACTTTTGTATGGGAAAAGTCATCTCCGGTGAACTTTTGTATTGGGAAAGTCATGCCCGGTGAACTTTTGTATTGGGAAAGTCATGCCCGGTGAACTTTTGTATTGGGAAAGTCATGCCCGGTGAACTTTTGTATTGGGACAGTCGTGCCCGGTGAACTTTTGTATTGGGAAAGTCATCTCCGGTGAACTTTTGTATTGGGAAAGTCATCTCCGGTGAACTTTTGTATGGGAAAAGTCATCTCCGGTGAACTTTTGTATGGGAAAAGTCATCTCCGGTGAACTTTTGTATTGGGAAAGTCATCTCCGGTGAACTTTTGTATTGGGAAAGTCATCTCCGGTGAACTTTTGTATTGGGAAAGTCATCTCCGGTGAACTTTTGTATTGGGAAAGTCATCTCCGGTGAACTTTTGTATTGGGAAAGTCATGCCCGGTGAACTTTTGTTTTGGGAAAGTCATGCCCGGTGAACTTTTGTATTGGGAAAGTCATCTCCGGTGAACTTTTGTATGGGAAAAGTCATCTCCGGTGAACTTTTGTATTGGGAAAGTCATCTCCGGTGAACTTTTGTATGGGAAAAGTCATCTCCGGTGAACTTTTGTATTGGGAAAGTCATGCCCGGTGAACTTTTGTATTGGGAAAGTCATGCCCGGTGAACTTTTGTATTGGGAAAGTCATGCCCGGTGAACTTTTGTATGGGAAAAGTCATCTCCGGTGAACTTTTGTATGGGAAAAGTCATCTCCGGTGAACTTTTGTATTGGGAAAGTCATCTCCGGTGAACTTTTGTATGGGAAAAGTCATCTCCGGTGAACTTTTGTATTGGTAAAGTCATCTCCGGTGAACTTTTGTATGGGAAAAGTCATCTCCGGTGAACTTTTGTATTGGGAAAGTCATCTCCGGTGAACTTTTGTATGGGAAAAGTCATCTCCGGTGAACTTTTGTATTGGGAAAGTCATCTCCGGTGAACTTTTGTATTGGGAAAGTCATCTCCGGTGAACTTTTGTATTGGGAAAGTCATCTCCGGTGAACTTTTGTATTAGGAAAGTCATCTCCGGTGAACTTTTGTATTGGGAAAGTCATGCCCGGTGAACTTTTGTTTTGGGAAAGTCATGCCCGGTGAACTTTTGTATTGGGAAAGTCATCTCCGGTGAACTTTTGTATGGGAAAAGTCATCTCCGGTGAACTTTTGTATTGGGAAAGTCATCTCCGGTGAACTTTTGTATGGGAAAAGTCATCTCCGGTGAACTTTTGTATTGGGAAAGTCATGCCCGGTTAGCTTTTGTATTGGGAAAGTCATGCCCGGTGATCTTTTGTATTGGGAAAGTCATGCCCGGTGAACTTTTGTATGGGAAAAGTCATCTCCGGTAAACTTTTGTATGGGAAAAGTCATCTCCGGTGAACTTTTGTATTGGGAAAGTCATCTCCGGTGAACTTTTGTATTGGGAAAGTCATCTCCGGTGAACTTTTGTATTGGGAAAGTCATCTCCGGTGAACTTTTGTATTGGGAAAGTCATCTCCGGTGAACTTTTGTATTGGGAAAGTCATCTCCGGTGAACTTTTGTATTGGGAAAGTCATCTCCGGTGAACTTTTGTATGGGAAAAGTCATGTCCGGTGAACTTTGTATTGGGAAAGTCATCTCCGGTGAACTTTTGTATGGGAAAAGTCATCTCCGGTGAACTTTTGTATTGGGAAAGTCATCTCCGGTGAACTTTTGTATTGGGAAAGTCATCTCCGGTGAACTTTTGTATGGGGAAAGTCATCTCCGGTGAACTTTTGTATTGGGAAAGTCATGCCCGGTGAACTTTTGTATGGGAAAAGTCATCTCCGGTGAACTTTTGTATTGGGAAAGTCATGCCCGGTGAACTTTTGTATTGGGAAAGTCATGCCCGGTGAACTTTTGTATTGGGAAAGTCATGCCCGGTGAACTTTTGTATGGGAAAAGTCATCTCCGGTGAACTTTTGTATTGGGAAAGTCATCTCCGGTGAACTTTTGTATGGGAAAAGTCATCTCCGGTGAACTTTTGTATTGGGAAAGTCATCTCCGGTGAACTTTTGTATGGGAAAAGTCATCTCCGGTGAACTTTTGTATTGGGAAAGTCATCTCCGGTGAACTTTTGTATGGGAAAAGTCATCTCCGGTGAACTTTTGTATTGGGAAAGTCATCTCCGGTGAATTTTGTATTGGGAAAGTCATCTCCGGTGAACTTTTGTATTGGGAAAGTCATCTCCGGTGAACTTTTGTATTGGGAAAGTCATGCCCGGTGAACTTTTGTATTGGAAAAGTCATCTCCGGTGAACTTTTGTATGGGAAAAGTCATCTCCGGTGAACTTTTGTATTGGGAAAGTCATCTCCGGTGAACTTTTGTATGGGAAAAGTCATCTCCGGTGAACTTTTGTATTGGGAAAGTCATCTCCGGTGAACTTTTGTATGGGAAAAGTCATCTCCGGTGAACTTTTGTATTGGGAAAGTCATCTCCGGTGAACTTTTGTATTGGGAAAGTCATCTCCGGTGAACTTTTGTATGGGAAAAGTCATCTCCGGTGAAGTTTTGTATTGGGAAATTCATCTCCGGTGAACTTTTGTATTGGGAAAGTCATCTCCGGTGAACTTTTGTATTGGGAAAGTCATCTCCGGTGAACTTTTGTATGGGAAAAGTCATCTCCGGTGAACTTTTATATTGGGAAAGTCATCTCCGGTGAACTTTTGTATTGGGAAAGTCGTGCCCGGTGAACTTTTGTATTGGGAAAGTCATCTCCGGTGAACTTTTGTATGGGAAAAGTCATCTCCGGTGAACTTTTGTTTTGGGAAAGTCATGCCCGGTGAACTTTTGTATTGGGAAAGTCATCTCCGGTGAACTTTTGTATGGGAAAAGTCATCTCCGGTGAACTTTTGTATTGGGAAAGTCATCTCCGGTGAACTTTTGTATGGGAAAAGTCATCTCCGGTGAACTTTTGTATTGGGAAAGTCATCTCCGGTGAACTTTTGTATGGGAAAAGTCATCTCCGGTGAACTTTTGTATTGGGAAAGTCATCTCCGGTGAACTTTTGTATGGGAAAAGTCATCTCCGGTGAACTTTTGTATTGGGAAAGTCATGCCCGGTGAACTTTTGTATTGGGAAAGTCGTGCCCGGTGAACTTTTGTATTGGGAAAGTCATGCCCGGTGAACTTTTGTATTGGGAAAGTTGGCCCGGTGAACTTTTGTATTGGGAAAGTCATCTCCGGTGAACTTTTGTATTGGGAAAGTCATCTCCGGTGAACTTTTGTATGGGAAAAGTCATCTCCGGTGAACTTTTGTATGGGAAAAGTCATCTCCGGTGAACTTTTGTATTGGGAAAGTCATCTCCGGTGAACTTTTGTATTGGGAAAGTCATCTCCGGTGAACTTTTGTATTGGGAAAGTCATCTCCGGTGAACTTTTGTATTGGGAAAGTCATCTCCGGTGAACTTTTGTATTGGGAAAGTCATGCCCGGTGAACTTTTGTTTTGGGAAAGTCATGCCCGGTGAACTTTTGTATTGGGAAAGTCATCTCCGGTGAACTTTTGTATGGGAAAAGTCATCTCCGGTGAACTTTTGTATTGGGAAAGTCATCTCCGGTGAACTTTTGTATGGGAAAAGTCATCTCCGGTGAACTTTTGTATTGGGAAAGTCATGCCCGGTGAACTTTTGTATTGGGAAAGTCATGCCCGGTGAACTTTTGTATTGGGAAAGTCATGCCCGGTGAACTTTTGTATGGGAAAAGTCATCTCCGGTGAACTTTTGTATGGGAAAAGTCATCTCCCGTGAACTTTTGTGTTGGGAAAGTCATCTCCGGTGAACTTTTGTATGGGAAAGTCATCTCCGGTGAACTTTTGTATGGGAAAAGTCATCTCCGGTGAACTTTTGTATTGGGAAAGTCATCTCCGGTGAACTTTTGTATTGGGAAAGTCATCTCCGGTGAACTTTTGTATGGGAAAAGTCATCTCCGGTGAACTTTTGTATGGGAAAAGTCATCTCCGGTGAACTTTTGTATTGGGAAAGTCATCTCCGGTGAAGTTTTGTATGGGAAAAGTCATCTCCGGTGAACTTTTGTATTGGGAAAGTCATCTCCGGTGAACTTTTGTATTGGGAAAGTCATCTCCGGTGAACTTTTGTATGGGAAAAGTCATCTCCGGTGAACTTTTGTATGGGAAAAGTCATCTCCGGTGAACTTTTGTATGGGAAAAGTCATCTCCGGTGAACTTTTGTATTGGGAAAGTCATCTCCGGTGAACTTTTGTATTGGGAAAGTCATCTCCGGTGAACTTTTGTATGGGAAAAGTCATCTCCGGTGAACTTTTGTATGGGAAAAGTCATCTCCGGTGAACTTTTGTATTGGGAAAGTCATCTCCGGTGAACTTTTGTATTGGGAAAGTCATCTCCGGTGAACTTTTTTATTGGGAAAGTCATCTCCGGTGAACTTTTGTATTGGGAAAGTCATCTCCGGTGAACTTTTGTATGGGAAAAGTCATCTCCGGTGAACTTTTGTATTGGGAAAGTCATCTCCGGTGAACTTTTGTATTGGGAAAGTCATCTCCGGTGAACTTTTGTATTGGGAAAGTCATGCCCGGTGAACTTTTATATTGGGAAAGTCATCTCCGGTGAACTTTTGTATGGGAAAAGTCATCTCCGTTGAACTTTTGTATTGGGAAAGTCATCTCCGGTGAACTTTTGTATGGGAAAAGTCATCTCCGGTGAACTTTTGTATTGGGAAAGTCATCTCCGGTGAACTTTTGTATTGGGAAAGTCATCTCCGGTGAACTTTTGTATTGGGAAAGTCATCTCCGGTGAACTTTTGTATTGGGAAAGTCATCTCCGGTGAACTTTTGTGTTGGGAAAGTCATCTCCGGTGAACTTTTGTATGGGAAAAGTCATCTCCGGTGAACTTTGTATTGGGAAAGTCATCTCCGGTGAACTTTTGTATGGGAAAAGTCATCTCCGGTGAACTTTTGTATTGGGAAAGTCATCTCCGGTGAACTTTTGTATTGGGAAAGTCATCTCCGGTGAACTTTTGTATGGGAAAAGTCATCTCCGGTGAACTTTTGTATTGGGAAAGTCATGCCCGGTGAACTTTTGTATGGGAAAAGTCATCTCCGGTGAACTTTTGTATTGGGAAAGTCATACCCGGTGAACTTTTGTATTGGGAAAGTCATGCCCGGTGAACTTTTGTATTGGGAAAGTCATGCCCGGTGAACTTTTGTATGGGAAAAGTCATCTCCGGTGAACTTTTGTATGGGAAAAGTCATCTCCGGTGAACTTTTGTACTGGGAAAGTCATGCCCGGTGAACTTTTGTATTGGGAAAGTCATGCCCGGTGAACTTTTGTATTGGGAAAGTCATCTCCGGTGAACTTTTGTATTGGGAAAGTCATCTCCGGTGAACTTTTGTATGGGAAAAGTCATCTCCGGTGAACTTTTGTATGGGAAAAGTCATCTCCGGTGAACTTTTGTATTGGGAAAGTCATCTCCGGTGAACTTTTGTATGGGAAAAGTCATCTCCGGTGAACTTTTGTATTGGGAAAGTCATCTCCGGTGAATTTTGTATTGGGAAAGTCATCTCCGGTGAACTTTTGTATTGGGAAAGTCATCTCCGGTGAACTTTTGTATTGGGAAAGTCATCTCCGGTGAACTTTTGTATTGGGAAAGTCATCTCCGGTGAACTTTTGTATGGGAAAAGTCATCTCCGGTGAACTTTTGTATTGGGAAAGTCATCTCCGGTGAACTTTTGTATGGGAAAAGTCATCTCCGGTGAACTTTTGTATTGGGAAAGTCATCTCCGGTGAACTTTTGTATGGGAAAAGTCATCTCCGGTGAACCTCTGTATTGGGAAAGTCATCTCCGGTGAACTTTTGTATTGGGAAAGTCATCTCCGGTGAACTTTTGTATTGGGAAAGTCATCTCCGGTGAACTTTTGTATTGGAAAAGTCATCTCCGGTGAACTTTTGTATTGGGAAAGTCATCTCCGGTGAACTTTTGTATTGGGAAAGTCATCTCCGGTGAACTTTTGTATGGGAAAAGTCATCTCCGGTGAACTTTTGTATTGGGAAAGTCATCTCCGGTGAACTTTTGTATGGGAAAAGTCATCTCCGGTGAACTTTTGTATGGGAAAAGTCATCTCCGGTGAACTTTTGTATTGGGAAAGTCATGCCCGGTGAACTTTTATATTGGGAAAGTCATCTCCGGTGAACCTTTGTATGGGAAAAGTCATCTCCGGTGAACTTTTGTATTGGGAAAGTCATCTCCGGTGAACTTTTGTATTGGGAAAGTCATCTCCGGTGAACTTTTGTATGGGAAAAGTCATCTCCGGTGAACTTTTGTATTGGGAAAGTCATCTCCGGTGAACTTTTGTATTGGGAAAGTCATCTCCGGTGAACTTTTGTATTGGGAAAGTCATCTCCGGTGAACTTTTGTATTGGGAAAGTCATGCCCGGTGAACTTTTGTATTGGGAAAGTCATCTCCGGTGAACTTTTGTATGGGAAAAGTCATCTCCGGTGAACTTTTGTATTGGGAAAGTCATCTCCGGTGAACTTTTGTATGGGAAAAGTCATCTCCGGTGAACTTTTGTATGGGAAAAGTCATCTCCGGTGAACTTTTGTATTGGGAAAGTCATCTCCGGTGAACTTTTGTATTGGGAAAGTCATCTCCGGTGAACTTTTGTATGGGAAAAGTCATCTCCGGTGAACTTTTGTATTGGGAAAGTCATCTCCGGTGAACTTTTGTATGGGAAAAGTCATCTCCGGTGAACTTTTGTATTGGGAAAGTCATCTCCGGTGAACCTTTGTATGGGAAAAGTCATCTCCGGTGAACTTTTGTATTGGGAAAGTCATCTCCGGTGAACTTTTGTATTGGGAAAGTCATCTCCGGTGAACTTTTGTATGGGAAAAGTCATCTCCGGTGAACTTTTGTATGGGAAAAGTCATCTCCGGTGAACTTTTGTATTGGGAAAGTCATGCCCGGTGAACTTTTATATTGGGAAAGTCATCTCCGGTGAACTTTTATATTGGGAAAGTCATGCCCGGTGAACTTTTGTTTTGGGAAAGTCATGCCCGGTGAACTTTTGTATTGGGAAAGTCATCTCCGGTGAACTTTTGTATGGGAAAAGTCATCTCCGGTGAACTTTTGTATTGGGAAAGTCATGCCCGGTGAACTTTTGTATGGGAAAAGTCATCTCCGGTGAACTTTTGTATTGGGAAAGTCATGCCCGGTGAACTTTTGTATTGGGAAAGTCATGCCCGGTGAACTATTGTATTGGGAAAGTCATGCCCGGTGAACTTTTGTATTGGGAAAGTCATGCCCGGTGAACTTTTGTATTGGGAAAGTCATCTCCGGTGAACTTTTGTATTGGGAAAGTCATCTCCGGTGAACTTTTGTATGGGAAAAGTCATCTCCGGTGAACTTTTGTATTGGGAAAGTCATCTCCGGTGAACTTTTGTATGGGAAAAGTCATCTCCGGTGAACTTTTGTATGGGAAAAGTCATCTCCGCTGAACTTTTGTATGGGAAAGGTCATCTCCGGTGAACTTTTGTATTGGGAAAGTCATCTCCGGTGAACTTTTGTATGGGAAAAGTCATCTCCGGTGAACTTTTGTATTGGGAAAGTCATCTCCGGTGAACTTTTGTATGGGAAAAGTCATCTCCGGTGAACTTTTGTATTGGGAAAGTCATCTCCGGTGAACTTTTGTATGGGAAAAGTCATCTCCGGTGAACTTTTGTATTGGGAAAGTCATCTCCGGTGAACTTTTGTATTGGGAAAGTCATCTCCGGTGAACTTTTGTATTGGGAAAGTCATCTCCGGTGAACTTTTGTATTGGGAAAGTCATCTCCGGTGAACTTTTGTATGGAAAAAGTCATCTCCGGTGAACTTTTGTATTGGGAAAGTCATCTCCGGTGAACTTTTGTATGGGAAAAGTCATCTCCGGTGAACTTTTGTATTGGGAAAGTCATGCCCGGTGAACTTTTGTTTTGGGAAAGTCATGCCCGGTGAACTTTTGTATTGGGAAAGTCATCTCCGGTGAACTTTTGTATGGGAAAAGTCATCTCCGGTGAACTTTTGTATTGGGAAAGTCATCTCCGGTGAACTTTTGTATTGGGAAAGTCATGCCCGGTGAACTTTTATATTGGGAAAGTCATGCCCGGTGAACTTTTGTATTGGGAAAGTCATCTCCGGTGAACTACTGTATTGGGAAAGTCATGCCCGGTGAACTTTTGTATTGGGAAAGTCATCTCCGGTGAACTTTTGTATTGGGAAAGTCGTGCCCGGTGAACTTTTGTATTGGGAAAGTCATGCCCGGTGAACTTTTATATTGGGAAAGTCATCTCCGGTGAACTTTTGTATTGGGAAAGTCGTGCCCGGTGAACTTTTGTATTGGGAAAGTCATCTCCGGTGAACTTTTGTATGGGAAAGTCATCTCCGGTGAACTTTTGTATTGGGAAAGTCATCTCCGGTGAACTTTTGTATGGGAAAAGTCATCTCCGGTGAACTTTTGTATTGGGAAAGTCATCTCCGGTGAACTTTTGTATTGGGAAAGTCATCTCCGGTGAACTTTTGTATGGAAAAAGTCATCTCCGGTGAACTTTTGTATTGGGAAAGTCATCTCCGGTGAACTTTTATATTGGGAAAGTCATCTCCGGTGAACTTTTGTATTGGGAAAGTCATCTCCGGTGAACTTTTGTATGGGAAAAGTCATCTCCGGTGAACTTTTGTATTGGGAAAGTCATCTCCGGTGAACTTTTGTATGGGAAAGTCATCTCCGGTGAACTTTTGTATTGGGAAAGTCATCTCCGGTGAACTTTTGTATGTGAAAAGTCATCTCCGGTGAACTTTTGTATGGGAAAAGTCATCCCCGGTGAACTTTTGTATTGGGAAAGTCATCTCCGGTGAACTTTTGTATTGGGAAAGTCATCTCCGGTGAACTTTTGTATTGGGAAAGTCATCTCCGGTGAACTTTTGTATGGGAAAAGTCATCTCCGGTGAACTTTTGTATTGGGAAAGTCATCTCCGGTGAACTTTTGTATGGGAAAAGTCATCTCCGGTGAACTTTTGTATTGGGAAAGTCATCTCCGGTGAACTTTTGTATGGGAAAAGTCATCTCCGGTGAACTATTGTATTGGGAAAGTCATCTCCGGTGAACTTTTGTATTGGGAAAGTCATCTCCGGTGAACTTTTGTATTGGGAAAGTCATCTCCGGTGAACTTTTGTATTGGGAAAGTCATCTCCGGTGAACTTTTGTATGGGAAAGTCATCTCCGGTGAACTTTTGTATTGGGAAAGTCATGCCCGGTGAACTTTTGTATTGGGAAAGTCATCTTCGGTGAACTTTTGTATGGGAAAAGTCATCTCCGGTGAACTTTTGTATTGGGAAAGTCATCTCCGGTGAACTTTTGTATTGGGAAAGTCATCTCCGGTGAACTTTTGTATGGGAAAAGTCATCTCCGGTGAACTTTTGTATTGGGAAAGTCATCTCCGGTGAACTTTTATATTGGGAAAGTCATCTCCGGTGAACTTTTGTATTGGGAAAGTCGTGCCCGGTGAACTTTTGTATTGGGAAAGTCATGCCCGGTGAACTTTTATATTGGGAAAGTCATGCTCGGTGAACTTTTGTATTGGGAAAGTCATCTCCGGTGAACTTTTGTATGGAAAAGTCATCTCCGGTGAACTTTTGGGAAAGTCATCTCCGGTGAACTTTTGTATGGGAAAAGTCATCTCCGGTGAACTTTTGTATGGGAAAAGTCATCTCCGTTGAACTTTTGTATGGGAAAAGTCATCTCCGGTGAACTTTTGTATTGGGAAAGTCATGCCCGGTGAACTTTTGTATTGGGAAAGTCATGCCCGGTGAACTTTTATATTGGGAAAGTCATCTCCGGTGAACTTTTGTATTGGGAAAGTCATCTCCGGTGAACTTTTGTATTGGGAAAGTCATGCCCGGTGAACTTTTGTATGGGAAAAGTCATCTCCGGTGAACTTTTGTATTGGGAAAGTCATCTCCGGTGAACTTTTGTATGGGAAAAGTCATCTCCGGTGAACTTTTGTATTGGGAAAGTCATCTCCGGTGAACTTTTGTATTGGGAAAGTCATCTCCGGTGAACTTTTGTATGGGAAAAGTCATCTCCGGTGAACTTTTGTATTGGGAAAGTCATCTCCGGTGAACTTTTGTATTGGGAAAGTCATCTCCGGTGAACTTTTGTATGGGAAAAGTCATCTCCGGTGAACTTTTGTATGGGAAAAGTCATCTCCGGTGAACTTTTGTATGGGAAAAGTCATCTCCGGTGAACTTTTGTATTGGGAAAGTCATGCCCGGTGAACTTTTGTATTGGGAAAGTCATCTCCGGTGAACTTTTGTATTGGGAAAGTCATGCCCGGTGAACTTTTGTATTGGGAAAGTCATCTCCGGTGAACTTTTGTATTGGGAAAGTCATCTCCGGTGAACTTTTGTATTGGGAAAGTCGTGCCCGGTGAACTTTTGTATGGGAAAAGTCATCTCCGGTGAACTTTTGTATGGGAAAAGTCATCTCCGGTGAACTTTTGTATTGGGAAAGTCATGCCCGGTGAACTTTTGTATTGGGAAAGTCATCTCCGGTGAACTTTTGTATGGGAAAAGTCATCTCCGGTGAACTTTTGTATTGGGAAAGTCATCTCCGGTGAACTTTTGTATGGGAAAAGTCCTCTCCGGTGAACTTTTGTATTGGAAAAGTCATCTCCGGTGAACTTTAGTATTGGGAAAGTCATCTCCGGTGAACTTTTGTATGGGAAAAGTCATCTCCGGTGAACTTTTGTACTGGGATAGTCATGCCCGGTGAACTTTTGTATTGGGAAAGTCATCTCCGGTGAACTTTTGTATGGGAAAAGTCATCTCCGGTGAACTTTTGTATTGGGAAAGTCATCTCCGGTGAACTTTTGTATTGGGAAAGTCATCTCCGGTGAACTTTTGTATGGGAAAAGTCATCTCCGGTGAACTTTTGTATTGGGAAAGTCATCTTCGGTGAACTTTTGTATGGGAAAAGTCATCTCCGGTGAACTTTTGTATTGGGAAAGTCATCTCCGGTGAACTTTTATATTGGGAAAGTCATCTCCGGTGAACTTTTGTATTGGGAAAGTCATCTCCGGTGAACTTTTGTATGGGAAAAGTCATCTCCGGTGAACTTTTGTATTGGGAAAGTCATCTCCGGTGAACTTTTGTATGGGAAAAGTCATCTCCGGTGAACTTTTGTATTGGGAAAGTCATCTCCGGTGAACTTTTGTATTGGTAAAGTCATCACCGGTGAACTTTTGTATGGGAAAAGACATCTCCGGTGAACTTTTGTATGGGAAAAGTCATCTCCGGTGAACTTTTGTATTGGGAAAGTCATCTCCGGTGAACTTTTGTATTGGGAAAGTCATCTCCGGTGAACTTTTGTATTGGGAAAGTCATGCCCGGTGAACTTTTATATTAGGAAAGTCATGCCCGGTGAACTTTTGTATTGGGAAAGTCATCTCCGGTGAACTTTTGTATGGGAAAAGTCATCTCCGGTTAACTTTTGTATTGGGAAAGTCATCTCCGGTGAACTTTTGTATGGGAAAAGTCATCTCCGGTGAACTTTTGTATTGGGAAAGTCATCTCCGGTGAACTTTTGTATGGGAAAAGTCATCTCCGGTGAACTTTTGTATTGGGAAAGTCATGCCCGGGGAACTTTTGTATGGGAAAAGTCATCTCCGGTGAACTTTTGTATTGGGAAAGTCATCTCCGGTGAACTTTTGTATGGGAAAAGTCATCTCCGGTGAACTTTTGTATGGGAAAAGTCATCTCCGGTGAACTTTTGTATTGGGAAAGTCATCTCCGGTGAACTTTTGTATGGGAAAAGTCATCTCCGGTGAACTTTTGTATTGGGAAAGTCATCTCCGGTGAACTTTTGTATTGGGAAAGTCATCTCCGGTGAACTTTTGTATTGGGAAAGTCATCTCCGGTGAACTTTTGTATTGGGAAAGTCATCTCCGGTGAACTTTTGTATGGGAAAAGTCATCTCCGGTGAACTTTTGTATTGGGAAAGTCATCTCCGGTGAACTTTTGTATGGGAAAAGTCATCTCCGGTGAACTTTTGTATTGGGAAAGTCATCTCCGGTGAACTTTTGTATTGGGAAAGTCATCTCCGGTGAACTTTTGTATGGGAAAAGTCGTCTCCGGTGAACTTTTGTATTGGGAAAGTCATCTCCGGTGAACTTTTGTATTGGGAAAGTCATCTCCGGTGAACTTTTGTATGGGAAAAGTCATCTCAGGTGAACTTTTGTATTGGGAAAGTCATCTCCGGTGAACTTTTGTATTGGGAAAGTCATCTCCGGTGAACTTTTGTATGGGAAATGTCATCTCCGGTGAACTTTTGTATGGGAAAAGTCATCTCCGGTGAACTTTTGTATTGGGAAAGTCATCTCCGGTGAACTTTTGTATTGGGAAAGTCATCTCCGGTGAACTTTTGTATTGGGAAAGTCATCTCCGGTGAACTTTTGTATTGGGAAAGTCATCTCCGGTGAACTTTTGTATGGGAAAAGTCATCTCCGGTGAACTTTTGTATTGGGAAAGTCATCTCCGGTGAACTTTTGTATGGGAAAAGTCATCTCCGGTGAACTTTTGTATTGGGAAAGTCATCTCCGGTGAACTTTTGTATTGGGAAAGTCATCTCCGGTGAACTTTTGTATGGGAAAGTCGTCTCCGGTGAACTTTTGTATTGGGAAAGTCATCTCCGGTGAACTTTTGTATTGGGAAAGTCATCTCCGGTGAACTTTTGTATGGGAAAAGTCATCTCAGGTGAACTTTTGTATTGGGAAAGTCATCTCCGGTGAACTTTTGTATTGGGAAAGTCATCTCCGGTGAACTTTTGTATGGGAAATGTCATCTCCGGTGAACTTTTGTATGGGAAAAGTCATCTCCGGTGAACTTTTGTATTGGGAAAGTCATCTCCGGTGAACTTTTGTATTGGGAAAGTCATCTCCGGTGAACTTTTGTATTGAGAAAGTCATCTCCGGTGAACTTTTGTATGGGAAAAGTCATCTCCGGTGAACTTTTGTATTGGGAAAGTCATCTCCGGTGAACTTTTGTATGGGAAAAGTCATCTCCGGTGAACTTTTGTATTGGGAAAGTCATCTCCGGTGAACTTTTGTATTGGGAAAGTCATCTCCGGTGAACTTTTGTATGGGAAAAGTCGTCTCCGGTGAACTTTTGTATTGGGAAAGTCATCTCTGGTGAACTTTTGTATTGGGAAAGTCATCTCCGGTGAACTTTTGTATTGGGAAAGTCATCTCCGGTGAACTTTTGTATTGGGAAAGTCATCTCCGGTGAACTTTTGTATTGGGAAAGTCATCTCCGGTGAACTTTTGTATTGGGAAAGTCATCTCGGGTGAATTTTTGTATTGGGAAAGTCATCTCCGGTGAACTTTTGTATTGGGAAAGTCATCTCCGGTGAACTTTTGTATGGGAAAAGTCATCTCCGGTGAACTTTTGTATTGGGAGAGTCATCTCCGGTGAACTTTTGTATTGGGAAAGTCATCTCCGGTGAACTTTTGTATGGGAAAAGTCATCTCCGGTGAACTTTTGTATTGGGAAAGTCATCTCCGGTGAACTTTTGTATGGGAAAAGTCATCTCCGGTGAACTTTTGTATGAGAAAAGTCATCTCCGGTGAACTTTTGTATGGGAAAAGTCATCTCCGGTGAACTTTTGTATGGGAAAGTCATCTCCGGTGAACTTTTGTATTGGGAAAGTCATGCCCGGTGAACTTTTGTATTGGGAAAGTCATGCCCGGTGAACTTTTATATTGGGAAAGTCATCTCCGGTGAACTTTTGTATGGGAAAAGTCATCTCCGGTGAACTTTTGTATTGGGAAAGTCATCTCCGGTGAACTTTTGTATTGGGAAAGTCATCTCCGGTGAACTTTTGTATTGGGAAAGTCATCTCCGGTGAACTTTTGTATTGGGAAAGTCATCTCCGGTGAACTTTTGTATGGGAAAAGTCATCTCCGGTGAACTTTTGTATGGGAAAAGTCATCTCCGGTGAACTTTTGTATTGGGAAAGTCATCTCCGGTGAACTTTTGTATTGGGAAAGTCATCTCCGGTGAACTTTTGTATGGGAAAAGTCATCTCCGGTGAACTTTTATATTGGGAAAGTCATCTCCGGTGAACTTTTGTATTGGGAAAGTCGTGCCCGGTGAACTTTTGTATTGGGAAAGTCATGCCCGGTGAACTTTTATATTGGGAAAGTCATCTCCGGTGAACTTTTGTATTGGGAAAGTCATCTCCGGTGAACTTTTGTATGGGAAAAGTCATCTCCGGTGAACTTTTGTATTGGGAAAGTCATCTCCGGTGAACTTTTGTATTGGGAAAGTCATGCCCGGTGAACTTTTGTATTGGGAAAGTCATCTCCGGTGAACTTTTGTATGGGAAAAGTCATCTCCGGTGAACTTTTGTATTGGGAAAGTCATGCCCGGTGAACTTTTGTATGGGAAAGTCATCTCCGGTGAACTTTTGTATTGGGAAAGTCATGCCCGGTGAACTTTTGTATTGGGAAAGTCATGCCCGGTGAACTTTTATATTGGGAAAGTCATCTCCGGTGAACTTTTGTATGGGAAAAGTCATCTCCGGTGAACTTTTGTATTGGGAAAGTCATCTTCGGTGAACTTTTGTATTGGGAAAGTCATCTCCGGTGAACTTTTGTATTGGGAAAGTCATCTCCGGTGAACTTTTGTATTGGGAAAGTCATCTCCGCTGAACTTTTGTATGGGAAAAGTCATCTCCGGTGAACTTTTGTATGTGAAAAGTCATCTCCGGTGAACTTTTGTATTGGGAAAGTCATGCCCGGTGAACTTTTGTATTGGGAAAGTCGTGCCCGGTGAACTTTTGTATTGGGAAAGTCATGCCCGGTGAACTTTTGTATTGGGAAAGTCATCTCCGGTGAACTTTTGTATTGGGAAAGTCATCTCCGGTGAACTTTTGTATTGGGAAAGTCATCTCCGGTGAACTTTTGTATTGGGAAAGTCATCTCCGGTGAACTTTTGTATTGGGAAAGTCATCTCCGGTGAACTTTTGTATTGGGAAAGTCATCTCCGGTGAACTTTTGTATTGGGAAAGTCATCTCCGGTGAACTTTTGTATGGGAAAAGTCATCTCCGGTGAACTTTTGTATGGGAAAAGTCATCTCCGGTGAACTTTTGTATGGGAAAAGTCATCTCCGGTGAACTTTTGTATTGGGAAAGTCATGCCCGGTGAACTTTTGTATTGGGAAAGTCATGCCCGGTGAACTTTTATATTGGGAAAGTCATCTCCGGTGAACTTTTATATGGGAAAAGTCATCTCCGGTGAACTTTTGTATTGGGAAAGTCATCTCCGGTGAACTTTTGTATGGGAAAAGTCATCTCCGGTGAACTTTTGTATGGGAAAAGTCATCTCCGGTGAACTTTTGTATTGGAAAAGTAATCTCCGGTGAACTTTTGTATTGGGAAAGTCATCTCCGGTGAACTTTTGTATGGGAAAAGTCATCTCCGGTGAACTTTTGTATTGGGAAAGTCATCTCCGGTGAACTTTTGTATGGGAAAAGTCATCTCCGGTGAACTTTTGTATTGGGAAAGTCATCTCCGGTGAACTTTTGTATGGGAAAAGTCATCTCCGGTGAACTTTTGTATTGGGAAAGTCATCTCCGGTGAACTTTTGTATTGGGAAAGTCATGCCCGGTGAACTTTTACATTGGGAAAGTCATCTCAGGTGAACTTTTGTATTGGGAAAGTCATCTCCGGTGAACTTTTGTATGGGCAAAGTCATCTCCGGTGAACTTTTGTATTGGGAAAGTCATCTCCGGTGAACTTTTGTATTGGGAAAGTCATGCCCGGTGAACTTTTATATTGGGAAAGTCATCTCCGGTGAACTTTTGTATAGGAAAAGTCATCTCCGGTGAACTTTTGTATTGGGAAAGTCATCTCCGGTGAACTTTTGTATTGGGAAAGTCATCTCCGGTGAACTTTTGTATGGGAAAAGTCATCTCCGGTAAACTTTTGTATGGGAAAAGTCATCTCCGGTGAACTTTTGTATTGGGAAAGTCATCTCCGGTGAACTTTTGTATGGGAAAAGTCATCTCCGGTGAACTTTTGTATTGGGAAAGTCATCTCCGGTGAACTTTTGTATGGGAAAAGTCATCTCCGGTGAACTTTTGTATTGGGAAAGTCATCTCCGGTGAACTTTTGTATTGGGAAAGTCATCTCCGGTGAACTTTTGTATGGGAAAAGTCATCTCCGGTGAACTTTTGTATTGGGAAAGTCATCTCCGGTGAACTTTTGTATTGGGAAAGTCATCTCCGGTGAACTTTTGTATGGGAAAAGTCATCTCCGGTGAACTTTTGTATTGGGAAAGTCATCTCCGGTGAACTTTTGTATGGGAAAAGTCATCTCCGGTGAACTTTTATATTGGGAAAGTCATCTCCGGTGAACTTTTGTATGGGAAAAGTCATCTCCGGTGAACTTTTGTATATGAAAAGTCATCTCCGGTGAACTTTTGTATTGGGAAAGTCATCTCCGGTGAACTTTTGTATTGGGAAAGTCATCTCCGGTGAACTTTTGTATTGGGAAAGTCATCTCCGGTGAACTTTTGTATGGGAAAAGTCATCTCCGGTGAATTTTTGTATTGGGAAAGTCATCTCCGGTGAACTTTTGTATTGGGAAAGTCATCTCCGGTGAACTTTTGTATTGGGAAAGTCATCTCCGGTGAACTTTTGTATTGGGAAAGTCATCTCCGGTGAACTTTTGTATTGGGAAAGTCATCTCCGGTGAACTTTTGTATGGGAAAAGTCATCTCCGGTGAACTTTTGTATTGGGAAAGTCATCTCCGGTGAACTTTTGTATTGGGAAAGTCATGCCGGGTGAACTTTTATATTGGGAAAGTCATCTCCGGTGAACTTTTGTATTGGGAAAGTCATCTCCGGTGAACTTTTGTATGGGAAAAGTCATCTCCGGTGAACTTTTGTATTGGGAAAGTCATCTCCGGTGAACTTTTGTATTGGGAAAGTCATGCCCGGTGAACTTTTATATTGGGAAAGTCATCTCCGGTGAACTTTTGTATGGGAAAAGTCATCTCCGGTGAACTTTTGTATTGGGAAAGTCATCTCCGGTGAACTTTTGTATTGGGAAAGTCATCTCCGGTGAACTTTTGTATGGGAAAAGTCATCTCCGGTGAACTTTTGTATGGGAAAAGTCATCTCCGGTGAACTTTTGTATTGGGAAAGTCATCTCCGGTGAACTTTTGTATGGGAAAAGTCATCTCCGGTGAACTTTTGTATTGGGAAAGTCATCTCCGGTGAACTTTTGTATGGGAAAAGTCATCTCCGGTGAACTTTTGTATTGGGAAAGTCATCTCCGGTGAACTTTTGTATTGGGAAAGTCATGCCCGGTGAACTTTTACATTGGGAAAGTCATCTCCGGTGAACTTTTGTATTGGGAAAGTCATCTCCGGTGAACTTTTGTATGGGCAAAGTCATCTCCGGTGAACTTTTGTATTGGGAAAGTCATCTCCGGTGAACTTTTGTATTGGGAAAGTCATGCCCGGTGAACTTTTATATTGGGAAAGTCATCTCCGGTGAACTTTTGTATAGGAAAAGTCATCTCCGGTGAACTTTTGTATTGGGAAAGTCATCTCCGGTGAACTTTTGTATTGGGAAAGTCATCTCCGGTGAACTTTTGTATGGGAAAAGTCATCTCCGGTAAACTTTTGTATGGGAAAAGTCATCTCCGGTGAACTTTTGTATTGGGAAAGTCATCTCCGGTGAACTTTTGTATGGGAAAGTCATCTCCGGTGAACTTTTGTATGGGAAAAGTCATCTCCGGTGAACTTTTGTATTGGGAAAGTCATCTCCGGTGAACTTTTGTATTGGGAAAGTCATCTCCGGTGAACTTTTGTATGGGAAAAGTCATCTCCGGTGAACTTTTGTATTGGGAAAGTCATCTCCGGTGAACTTTTGTATTGGGAAAGTCATCTCCGGTGAACTTTTGTATGGGAAAAGTCATCTCCGGTGAACTTTTGTATTGGGAAAGTCATCTCCGGTGAACTTTTGTATGGGAAAAGTCATCTCCGGTGAACTTTTATATTGGGAAAGTCATCTCCGGTGAACTTTTGTATGGGAAAAGTCATCTCCGGTGAACTTTTGTATATGAAAAGTCATCTCCGGTGAACTTTTGTATTGGGAAAGTCATCTCCGGTGAACTTTTGTATTGGGAAAGTCATCTCCGGTAAACTTTTGTATTGGGAAAGTCATCTCCGGTGAACTTTTGTATGGGAAAAGTCATCTCCGGTGAACTTTTGTATTGGGAAAGTCATCTCCGGTGAACTTTTGTATTGGGAAAGTCATCTCCGGTGAACTTTTGTATTGGGAAAGTCATCTCCGGTGAACTTTTGTATTGGGAAAGTCATCTCCGGTGAACTTTTGTATTGGGAAAGTCATCTCCGGTGAACTTTTGTATGGGAAAAGTCATCTCCGGTGAACTTTTGTATTGGGAAAGTCATCTCCGGTGAACTTTTGTATTGGGAAAGTCATGCCGGGTGAACTTTTATATTGGGAAAGTCATCTCCGGTGAACTTTTGTATTGGGAAAGTCATCTCCGGTGAACTTTTGTATGGGAAAAGTCATCTCCGGTGAACTTTTGTATTGGGAAAGTCATCTCCGGTGAACTTTTGTATTGGGAAAGTCATGCCCGGTGAACTTTTATATTGGGAAAGTCATCTCCGGTGAACTTTTGTATGGGAAAAGTCATCTCCGGTGAACTTTTGTATTGGGAAAGTCATCTCCGGTGAACTTTTGTATTGGGAAAGTCATCTCCGGTGAACTTTTGTATGGGAAAAGTCATCTCCGGTGAACTTTTGTATGGGAAAAGTCATCTCCGGTGAACTTTTGTATTGGGAAAGTCATCTCCGGTGAACTTTTGTATGGGAAAAGTCATCTCCGGTGAACTTTTGTATTGGGAAAGTCATCTCCGGTGAACTTTTGTATGGGAAAAGTCATCTCCGGTGAACTTTTGTATTGGGAAAGTCATCTCCGGTGAACTTTTGTATTGAGAAAGTCATCTCCGGTGAACTTTTGTATGGGAAAAGTCATCTCCGGTGAACTTTTGTATTGGGAAAGTCATCTCCGGTGAACTTTTGTATTGGGAAAGTCATCTCCGGTGAACTTTTGTATGGGAAAAGTCATCTCCGGTGAACTTTTGTATTGGGAAAGTCATCTCCGGTGAACTATTGTATGGGAAAAGTCATCTCCGGTGAACTTTTATATTGGGAAAGTCATCTCCGGTGAACTTTTGTATGGGAAAAGTCATCTCCGGTGAACTTTTGTATGGGAAAAGTCATCTCCGGTGAACTTTTGTATTGGGAAAGTCATCTCCGGTGAACTTTTGTATTGGGAAAGTCATCTCCGGTGAACTTTTGTATGGGAAAAGTCATCTCCGGTGAACTTTTATATTGGGAAAGTCATCTCCGGTGAACTTTTGTATTGGGAAAGTCGTCCCCGGTGAACTTTTGTATTGGGAAAGTCATCTCCGGTGAACTTTTGTATTGGGAAAGTCATCTCCGGTGAACTTTTGTATTGGGAAAGTCATCTCCGGTGAACTTTTGTATGGGAAAAGTCATCTCCGGTGAACTTTTGTATTGGGAAAGTCATCTCCGGTGAACTTTTGTATTGGGAAAGTCATCTCTGGTGAACTTTTGTATGGGAAAAGTCATCTCCGGTGAACTTTTGTATTGGGAAAGTCATCTCCGGTGAACTTTTGTATGGGAAAAATCATCTCCGGTGAACTTTTGTATTGGGAAAGTCATCTCCGGTGAACTTTTGTATTGGGAAAAGTCATCTCCGGTGAACTTTTGTATTGGGAAAGTCATCTCCGGTGAACTTTTGTATTGGGAAAGTCATCTCCGGTGAACTTTTGTATTGGGAAAGTCATCTCCGGTGAACTTTTGTATGGGAAAAGTCATCTCCGGTGAACTTTTGTATTGGGAAAGTCATCTCCGGTGAACTTTTGTATTGGGAAAGTCATCTCCGGTGAACTTTTGTATGGGAAAAGTCATCTCCGGTGAACTTTTGTATTGGGAAAGTCATGCCCGGTGAACTTTTGTATGGGAAAAGTCATCTACGGTGAACTTTTGTATTGGGAAAGTCATGCCCGGTGAACTTTTGTATTGGGAAAGTCATGCCCGGTGAACTTTTGTATTGGGAAAGTCATGCCCGGTGAACTTTTGTATGGGAAAAGTCATCTCCGGTGAACTTTTGTATGGGAAAAGTCATCTCCGGTGAACTTTTGTATTGGGAAAGTCATCTCCGGTGAACTTTTGTATTGGGAAAGTTATCTCCGGTGAACTTTTGTATTGGGAAAGTCATGCCCGGTGAACTTTTGTTTTGGGAAAGTCATGCCAGGTGAACTTTTGTATTGGGAAAGTCATCTCCGGTGAACTTTTGTATGGGAAAAGTCATCTCCGGTGAACTTTTGTATTGGGAAAGTCATCTCCGGTGAACTTTTGTATTGGGAATGTCATGCCCGGTGAACTTTTATATTGGGAAAGTCATCTCCGGTGAACTTTTGTATGGGAAAAGTCATCTCCGGTGAACTTTTGTATTGGGAAAGTCATCTCCGGTGAACTTTTGTATTGGGAAAGTCATCTCCGGTGAACTTTTGTATGGGAAAAGTCATCTCCGGTGAACTTTTGTATGGGAAAAGTCATCTCCGGTGAACTTTTGTATTGGGAAAGTCATCTCCGGTGAACTTTTGTATGGGAAAAGTCATCTCCGGTGAACTTTTGTATTGGAAAAGTCATCTCCGGTGAACTTTTGTATGGGAAAAGTCATCTCCGGTGAACTTTTGTATTGGGAAAGTCATCTCCGGTGAACTTTTGTATTGGGAAAGTCATCTCCGGTGAACTTTTGTATGGGAAAAATCATCTCCGGTGAACTTTTGTATTGGGAAAGTCATGCCCGGTGAACTTTTATATTGGGAAAGTCATCTCCGGTGAACTTTTATATTGGGAAAGTAATGCCCGGTGAACTTTTGTTTTGGGAAAGTCATGCCCGGTGAACTTTTGTATTGGGAAAGTCGTGCCCGGTGAACTTTTGTATTGGGAAAGTCATGCCCGGTGAACTTTTGTATTGGGAAAGTCATCTCCGGTGAACTTTTGTATGGGAAAAGTCATCTCCGGTGAACTTTTGTATTGGGAAAGTCATGCCCGGTGAACTTTTGTATTGGGAAAGTCATCTCCGGTGAACTTTTGTATTGGGAAAGTCATGCCCGGTGAACTATTGTATTGGGAAAGTCATGCCCGGTGAACTTTTGTATTGGGAAAGTCATGCCCGGTGAACTTTTGTATTGGGAAAGTCATCTCCGGTGAACTTTTGTATTGGGAAAGTCATCTCCGGTGAACTTTTGTATGGGAAAAGTCATCTCCGGTGAACTTTTGTATTGGGAAAGTCATCTCCGGTGAACTTTTGTATGGGAAAAGTCATCTCCGGTGAACTTTTGTATTGGGAAAGTCATCTCCGGTGAACTTTTGTATGGGAAAAGTCATCTCCGGTGAACTTTTGTATTGGGAAAGTCATGCCCGGTGAACTTTTGTATTGGGAAAGTCATGCCCGGTGAACTTTTGTATTGGGAAAGTCATCTCCGGTGAACTTTTGTATTGGGAAAGTCATCTCCGGTGAACTTTTGTATGGGAAAAGTCATCTCCGGTGAACTTTTGTATTGGGAAAGTCATCTCCGGTGAACTTTTGTATGGGAAAAGTCATCTCCGGTGAACTTTTGTATTGGGAAAGTCATCTCCGGTGAACTTTTGTATGGGAAAAGTCATCTCCGGTGAACTTTTGTATGGGAAAAGTCATCTCCGGTGAACTTTTGTATTGGGAAAGTCATCTCCGGTGAACTTTTGTATGGGAAAAGTCATCTCCGGTGAACTTTTGTATTGGGAAAGTCATCTCCGGTGAACTTTTGTATGGGAAAAGTCATCTCCGGTGAACTTTTGTATTGGGAAAGTCATCTCCGGTGAACTTTTGTATGGGAAAAGTCATCTCCGGTGAACTTTTGTATTGGGAAAGTCATGCCCGGTGAACTATTGTATTGGGAAAGTCATGCCCGGTGAACTTTTGTATTGGGAAAGTCATGCCCGGTGAACTTTTGTATTGGGAAAGTCATCTCCGGTGAACTTTTGTATGGGAAAAGTCATCTCCGGTGAACTTTTGTATTGGGAAAGTCATCTCCGGTGAACTTTTGTATGGGAAAAGTCATCTCCGGTGAACTTTTGCATTGGGAAAGTCATGCCCGGTGAACTTTTGTATTGGGAAAGTCATGCCCGATGAACTTTTGTATTGGGAAAGTCATGCCCTGTGAACTTTTGTATTGGGAAAGTCATGCCCGGTGAACTTTTGTATGGGAAAAATCATCTCCGGTGAACTTTTGTATTGGGAAAGTCATCTCCGGTGAACTTTTGTATTGGGAAAGTCATCTCCGGTGAACTTTTGTATTGGGAAAGTCATCTCCGGTGAACTTTTGTATTGGGAAAGTCATCTCCGGTGAACTTTTGTATGGGAAAAGTCATCTCAGGTGAACTTTTGTATTGGGAAAGTCATCTCCGGTGAACTTTTGTATTGGGAAAGTCATCTCCGGTGAACTTTTGTATTGGGAAAGTCATCTCCGGTGAACTTTTGTATTGGGAAAGTCATCTCCGGTGAACTTTTGTATTGGGAAAGTCATCTCCGGTGAACTTTTGTATTGGGAAAGTCATCTCCGGTGAACTTTTGTATTGGGAAAGTCGTGCCCGGTGAACTTTTGTATTGGGAAAGTCATCTCCGGTGAACTTTTGTATTGGGAAACTCATCTCCGGTGAACTTTTATATTGGGAAAGTCATGCCCGGTGAACTTTAGTTTTGGGAAAGTCATGCCCGGTAAACTTTTGTATTGGGAAAGTCGTGCCCGGTGAACTTTTGTATTGGGAAAGTCATGCCCGGTGAACTTTTGTATTGGGAAAGTCATCTCCGGTGAACTTTTGTATGGGAAAAGTCATCTCCGGTGAACTTTTGTATTGGGAAAGTCATGCCCGGTGAACTTTTGTATTGGGAAAGTCATCTCCGGTGAACTTTTCTATGGGAAAAGTCATCTCCGGTGAACTTTTGTATTGGGAAAGTCATCTCCGGTGAACTTTTGTATTGGGAAAGTCATCTCCGGTGAACTTTTGTATTGGGAAAGTCATCTCCGGTGAACTTTTGTATTGGGAAAGACATCTCCGGTGAACTTTTGTATTGGGAAAGTCATCTCCGGTGAACTTTTGTATGGGAAAAGTCATCTCCGGTGAACTTTTGTATTGGGAAAGTCATCTCCGGTGAACTTTTGTATTGGGAAAGTCATGCCCGGTGAACTTTTATATTGGGAAAGTCATCTCCGGTGAACTTTTGTATTGGGAAAGTCATCTCCGGTGAACTTTTGTATGGGAAAAGTCATCTCCGGTGAACTTTTGTATTGGGAAAGTCATCTCCGGTGAACTTTTGTATTGGGAAAGTCATCTCCGGTGAACTTTTATATTGGGAAAGTCATCTCCGGTGAACTTTTGTATGGGAAAAGTCATCTCCGGTGAACTTTTGTATTGGGAAAGTCATCTCCGGTGAACTTTTGTATTGGGAAAGTCATCTCCGGTGAACTTTTGTATGGGAAAAGTCATCTCCGGTGAAGTTTTGTATGGGAAAAGTCATCTCCGGTGAACTTTTGTATTGGGAAAGTCATCTCCGGTGAACTTTTGTATGGGAAAAGTCATCTCCGGTGAACTTTTGTATTGGGAAAGTCATCTCCGGTGAACTTATGTATGGGAAAAGTCATGCCCGGTGAACTTTTGTATTGGGAAAGTCATCTCCGGTGAACTTTTGTATTGGGAAAGTCATCTCCGGTGAACTTTTGTATGGGAAAAGTCATCTCCGGTGAACTTTTGTATTGGGAAAGTCATCTCCGGTGAACTTTTGTATTGGGAAAGTCATCTCCGGTGAACTTTTGTATGGGAAAAGTCATCTCCGGTGAACTTTTGTATTGGGAAAGTCATCTCCGGTGAACTTTTGTGTGGGAAAAGTCATCTCCGGTGAACTTTTATATTGGGAAAGTCATCTCCGGTGAACTTTTGTATGGGAAAAGTCATCTCCGGTGAACTTTTGTATAGGAAAAGTCATCTCCGGTGAACTGTTGTATTGGGAAAGTCATCTCCGGTGAACTTTTGTATTGGGAAAGTCAACTCCGGTGAACTTTTGTATTGGGAAAGTCATCTCCGGTGAACTTTTGTATGGGAAAAGTCATCTCCGGTGAACTTTTGTATTGGGAAAGTCATCTCCGGTGAACTTTTGTATTGGGAAAGTCATCTCCGGTGAACTTTTGTATGGGAAAAGTCATCTCCGGTGAACTTTTGTATTGGGAAAGTCATCTCCGGTGAACTTTTGTATGGGAAAAGTCATCTCCGGTGAACTTTTGTATTGGGAAAGTCATCTCCGGTGAACTTTTGTATTGGGAAAGTCATCTCCGGTGAACTTTTGTATGGGAAAAGTCATCTCCGGTGAACTTTTGTATTGGGAAAGTCATCTCCGGTGAACTTTTGTATTGGGAAAGTCATCTCCGGTGAACTTTTGTATGGGAAAAGTCATCTCCGGTGAACTTTTGTATTGGGAAAGTCATCTCCGGTGAACTTTTGTATGGGAAAAGTCATCTCCGGTGAACTTTTATATTGGGAAAGTCATCTCCGGTGAACTTTTGTATGGGAAAAGTCATCTCCGGTGAACTTTTGTATGGGAAAAGTCATCTCCGGTGAACTTTTGTATTGGGAAAGTCATCTCCGGTGAACTTTTGTATTGGGAAAGTCATCTCCGGTGAACTTTTGTATGGGAAAAGTCATCTCCGGTGAACTTTTATATTGGGAAAGTCATCTCCGGTGAACTTTTGTATTGGGAAAGTCGTACCCGGTGAACTTTTGTATTGGGAAAGTCATCTCCGGTGAACTTTTCTATTGGGAAAGTCATCTCCGGTGAACTTTTGTATTGGGAAAGTCATCTCCGGTGAACTTTTGTATGGGAAAAGTCATCTCCGGTGAACTTTTGTATTGGGAAAGTCATCTCCGGTGAACTTTTGTATTGGGAAAGTCATCTCCGGTGAACTTTTGTATGGGAAAAGTCATCTCCGGTGAACTTTTGTATTGGGAAAGTCATCTCCGGTGAACTTTTGTATGGGAAAAGTCATCTCCGGTGAACTTTTGTATTGGGAAAGTCATCTCCGGTGAACTTTTGTATTGGGAAAAGTCATCTCCGGTGAACTTTTGTATTGGGAAAGTCATCTCCGGTGAACTTTTGTATTGGGAAAGTCATCTCCGGTGAACTTTTGTATGGGAAAAGTCATCTCCGGTGAACTTTTGTATTGGGAAAGTCATCTCCGGTGAACTTTTGTATTGGGAAAGTCATCTCCGGTGAACTTTTGTATTGGGAAAGTCATCTCCGGGAAAGTCATGCCCGGTGAACTTTTGTATGGGAAAAGTCATCTCCGGTGAACTTTTGTATTGGGAAAGTCATGCCCGGTGAACTTTTGTATTGGGAAAGTCATGCCCGGTGAACTTTTGTATTGGGAAAGTCATGCCCGGTGAACTTTTGTATGGGAAAAGTCATCTCCGGTGAACTTTTGTATGGGAAAAGTCATCTCCGGTGAACTTTTGTATTGGGAAAGTCATCTCCGGTGAACTTTTGTCTTGGGAAAGTCATCTCCGGTGAACTTTTGTATGGGAAAAGTCATCTCCGGTGAACTTTTGTATTGGGAAAGTCATCTTCGGTGAACTTTTCTATTGGGAAAGTCATCTCCGGTGAACTTTTGTATGGGAAAAGTCATCTCCGGTGAACTTTTGTATTGGGAAAGTCATGCCCGGTGAACTTTTGTATTGGGAAAGTCATGCCCGGTGAACTTTTGTATTGGGAAAGTCATGCCCGATGAACTTTTGTATTGGGAAAGTCGTGCCCGGTGAACTTTTGTATTGGGAAAGTCATGCCCGGTGAACTTTTGTATTGGGAAAGTCATCTCCGGTGAACTTTTGTATTGGGAAAGTCATCTCCGGTGAACTTTTGTATGGGAAAAGTCATCTCCGGTGAACTTTTGTATGGGAAAAGTCATCTCCGGTGAACTTTTGTATTGGGAAAGTCAAGCCCGGTGAACTTTTGTATTGGGAAAGTCATCTCCGGTGAACTTTTGTATTGGGAAAGTCATCTCCGGTGAACTTTTGTATGGGAAAAGTCATCTCCGGTGAACTTTTGTATTGGGAAAGTCATCTCCGGTGAACTTTTGTATGGGAAAAGTCACCTCCGGTGAACTTTTGTATTGGGAAAGTCATCTCCGGTGAACTTTTGTATTGGGAAAGTCATCTCCGGTGAACTTTTGTATTGGGAAAGTCATCTCCGGTGAACTTTTGTATTGGGAAAGTCATCTCCGGTGAACTTTTGTATGGGAAAAGTCATCTCCGGTGAACTTTTGTATTGGGAAAGTCATCTCCGGTGAACTTTTGTATGGGAAAAGTCATCTCCGGTGAACTTTTGTATTGGGAAAGTCATCTCCGGTGAACTTTTGTATTGGGAAAGTCATCTCCGGTGAACTTTTGTATGGGAAAAGTCATCTCCGGTGAACTTTTGTATTGGGAAAGTCATCTCCGGTGAACTTTTGTATTGGGAAAGTCATCTCCGGTGAACTTTTGTATGGGAAAAGTCATCTTCGGTGAACTTTTGTATTGGGAAAGTCATCTCCGGTGAACTTTCGTATGGGAAAAGTCATCTCCGGTGAACTTTTGTATTGGGAAAGTCATCTCCGGTGAACTTTTGTATTGGGAAAGTCATCTCCGGTGAACTTTTGTATGGGAAAAGTCATCTCCGGTGAACTTTTGTATTGGGAAAGTCGTGCCCGGTGAACTTTTGTATTGGGAAAGTCATGCCCGGTGAACTTTTATATTGGGAAAGTCATCTCCGGTGAACTTTTGTATGGGAAAAGTCATCTCCGGTGAACTTTTATATTGGGAAAGTCATCTCCGGTGAACTTTTGTATGGGAAAAGTCATCTCCGGTGAACTTTTGTATTGGGAAAGTCATGCCCGGTGAACTTTTGTATTGGGAAAGTCATCTCCGGTGAACTTTTGTATGGGAAAAGTCATCTCCGGTGAACTTTTGTATGGGAAAAGTCATCTCCGGTGAACTTTTGTATGGGAAAAGTCATCTCCGGTGAACTTTTGTATTGGGAAAGTCATGCCCGGTGAACTTTTGTATTGGGAAAGTCATCTCCGGTGAACTTTTGTATGGGAAAAGTCATCTCCGGTGAACTTTTGTTTTGGGAAAGTCATGCCCGGTGAACTTTTGTATTGGGAAAGTCATCTCCGGTGAACTTTTGTATTGGGAAAGTCATCTCCGGTGAACTTTTGTATTGGGAAAGTCATCTCCGGTGAACTTTTGTATGGGAAAAGTCATCTCCGGTGAACTTTTGTATTGGGAAAGTCATCTCCGGTGAACTTTTGTATTGGGAAAGTCATCTCCGGTGAACTTTTGTATTGGGAAAGTCATCTCCGGTGAACTTTTGTATGGGAAAAGTCATCTCCGGTGAACTTTTGTATTGGGAAAGTCATCTCCGGTGAACTTTTGTATTGGGAAAGTCATCTCCGGTGAACTTTTGTATGGGAAAAGTCATCTCCGGTGAAGTTTTGTATGGGAAAAGTCATCTCCGGTGAACTTTTGTATTGGGAAAGTCATGCCCGGTGAACTTTTATATTGGGAAAGTCATCTCCGGTGAACTTTTGTATTGGGAAAGTCATCTCCGGTGAACTTTTGTATGGGAAAAGTCATCTCCGGTGAACTTTTGTATTGGGAAAGTCATGCCCGGTGAACTTTTATATTGGGAAAGTCATCTCCGGTGAACTTTTGTATTGGGAAAGTCATCTCCGGTGAACTTTTGTATGGGAAAAGTCATCTCCGGTGAACTTTTGTATTGGGAAAGTCATCTCCGGTGAACTTTTGTATTGGGAAAGTCATCTCCGGTGAACTTTTATATTGGGAAAGTCATCTCCGGTGAACTTTTGTATGGGAAAAGTCATCTCCGGTGAACTTTTGTATTGGGAAAGTCATCTCCGGTGAACTTTTGTATGGGAAAAGTCATCTCCGGTGAACTTTTGTATTGGGAAAGTCATCTCCGGTGAACTTATGTATGGGAAAAGTCATGCCCGGTGAACTTTTGTATTGGGAAAGTCATCTCCGGTGAACTTTTGTATTGGGAAAGTCATCTCCGGTGAACTTTTGTATGGGAAAAGTCATCTCCGGTGAACTTTTGTATTGGGAAAGTCATCTCCGGTGAACTTTTGTATTGGGAAAGTCATCTCCGGTGAACTTTTGTATGGGAAAAGTCATCTCCGGTGAACTTTTGTATTGGGAAAGTCATCTCCGGTGAACTTTTGTGTGGGAAAAGTCATCTCCGGTGAACTTTTATATTGGGAAAGTCATCTCCGGTGAACTTTTGTATGGGAAAAGTCATCTCCGGTGAACTTTTGTATAGGAAAAGTCATCTCCGGTGAACTGTTGTATTGGGAAAGTCATCTCCGGTGAACTTTTGTATTGGGAAAGTCAACTCCGGTGAACTTTTGTATTGGGAAAGTCATCTCCGGTGAACTTTTGTATGGGAAAAGTCATCTCCGGTGAACTTTTGTATTGGGAAAGTCATCTCCGGTGAACTTTTGTATTGGGAAAGTCATCTCCGGTGAACTTTTGTATTGGGAAAGTCATCTCCGGTTAAACTTTTGTATTGGGAAAGTCATCTCCGGTGAACTTTTGTATTGGGAAAGTCATCTCCGGTGAACTTTTGTATGGGAAAAGTCATCTCCGGTGAACTTTTGTATGGGAAAAGTCATCTCCGGTGAACTTTTGTATTGGGAAAGTCATCTCCGGTGAACTTTTGTATGGGAAAAGTCATCTCCGGTGAACTTTTGTATTGGGAAAGTCATCTCCGGTGAACTTTTGTATGGGAAAAGTCATCTCCGGTGAACTTTTGTATTGGGAAAGTCATCTCCGGTGAACTTTTGTATTGGGAAAGTCATCTCCGGTGAACTTTTGTATGGGAAAAGTCATCTCCGGTGAACTTTTGTATTGGGAAAGTCATCTCCGGTGAACTTTTGTATTGGGAAAGTCATCTCCGGTGAACTTTTGTATGGGAAAAGTCATCTCCGGTGAACTTTTGTATTGGGAAAGTCATCTCCGGTGAACTTTTGTATGGGAAAAGTCATCTCCGGTGAACTTTTATATTGGGAAAGTCATCTCCGGTGAACTTTTGTATGGGAAAAGTCATCTCCGGTGAACTTTTGTATGGGAAAAGTCATCTCCGGTGAACTTTTGTATTGGGAAGTCATCTCCGGTGAACTTTTGTATTGGGAAAGTCATCTCCGGTGAACTTTTGTATGGGAAAAGTCATCTCCGGTGAACTTTTATATTGGGAAAGTCATCTCCGGTGAACTTTTGTATTGGGAAAGTCGTACCCGGTGAACTTTTGTATTGGGAAAGTCATCTCCGGTGAACTTTTCTATTGGGAAAGTCATCTCCGGTGAACTTTTGTATTGGGAAAGTCATCTCCGGTGAACTTTTGTATGGGAAAAGTCATCTCCGGTGAACTTTTGTATTGGGAAAGTCATCTCCGGTGAACTTTTGTATTGGGAAAGTCATCTCCGGTGAACTTTTGTATGGGAAAAGTCATCTCCGGTGAACTTTTGTATTGGGAAAGTCATCTCCGGTGAACTTTTGTATGGGAAAAGTCATCTCCGGTGAACTTTTGTATTGGGAAAGTCATCTCCGGTGAACTTTTGTATTGGGAAAAGTCATCTCCGGTGAACTTTTGTATTGGGAAAGTCATCTCCGGTGAACTTTTGTATTGGGAAAGTCATCTCCGGTGAACTTTTGTATGGGAAAAGTCATCTCCGGTGAACTTTTGTATTGGGAAAGTCATCTCCGGTGAACTTTTGTATTGGGAAAGTCATCTCCGGTGAACTTTTGTATTGGGAAAGTCATCTCCGGGAAAGTCATGCCCGGTGAACTTTTGTATGGGAAAAGTCATCTCCGGTGAACTTTTGTATTGGGAAAGTCATGCCCGGTGAACTTTTGTATTGGGAAAGTCATGCCCGGTGAACTTTTGTATTGGGAAAGTCATGCCCGGTGAACTTTTGTATGGGAAAAGTCATCTCCGGTGAACTTTTGTATGGGAAAAGTCATCTCCGGTGAACTTTTGTATTGGGAAAGTCATCTCCGGTGAACTTTTGTCTTGGGAAAGTCATCTCCGGTGAACTTTTGTATGGGAAAAGTCATCTCCGGTGAACTTTTGTATTGGGAAAGTCATCTTCGGTGAACTTTTCTATTGGGAAAGTCATCTCCGGTGAACTTTTGTATGGGAAAAGTCATCTCCGGTGAACTTTTGTATTGGGAAAGTCATGCCCGGTGAACTTTTGTATTGGGAAAGTCATGCCCGGTGAACTTTTGTATTGGGAAAGTCATGCCCGATGAACTTTTGTATTGGGAAAGTCGTGCCCGGTGAACTTTTGTATTGGGAAAGTCATGCCCGGTGAACTTTTGTATTGGGAAAGTCATCTCCGGTGAACTTTTGTATTGGGAAAGTCATCTCCGGTGAACTTTTGTATGGGAAAAGTCATCTCCGGTGAACTTTTGTATGGGAAAAGTCATCTCCGGTGAACTTTTGTATTGGGAAAGTCAAGCCCGGTGAACTTTTGTATTGGGAAAGTCATCTCCGGTGAACTTTTGTATTGGGAAAGTCATCTCCGGTGAACTTTTGTATGGGAAAAGTCATCTCCGGTGAACTTTTGTATTGGGAAAGTCATCTCCGGTGAACTTTTGTATGGGAAAAGTCATCTCCGGTGAACTTTTGTATTGGGAAAGTCATCTCCGGTGAACTTTTGTATTGGGAAAGTCATCTCCGGTGAACTTTTGTATTGGGAAAGTCATCTCCGGTGAACTTTTGTATTGGGAAAGTCATCTCCGGTGAACTTTTGTATGGGAAAAGTCATCTCCGGTGAACTTTTGTATTGGGAAAGTCATCTCCGGTGAACTTTTGTATGGGAAAGTCATCTCCGGTGAACTTTTGTATTGGGAAAGTCATCTCCGGTGAACTTTTGTATTGGGAAAGTCATCTCCGGTGAACTTTTGTATGGGAAAAGTCATCTCCGGTGAACTTTTGTATTGGGAAAGCCATGCCCGGTAAACTTTTGTATTGGGAAAGTCATCTCCGGTGAACTTTTGTATGGGAAAAGTCATCTCCGGTGAACTTTTGTATTGGGAAAGTCATCTCCGGTGAACTTTTGTATTGGGAAAGTCATCTCCGGTGAACTTTTGTATGGGAAAAGTCATCTCCGGTGAACTTTTGTATTGGGAAAGTGATCTCCGGTGAACTTTCGTATGGGAAAAGTCATCTCCGGTGAACTTTTGTATTGGGAAAGTCATCTCCGGTGAACTTTTGTATTGGGAAAGTCATCTCCGGTGAACTTTTGTATGGGAAAAGTCATCTCCGGTGAACTTTTGTATTGGGAAAGTCGTGCCCGGTGAACTTTTGTATTGGGAAAGTCATGCCCGGTGAACTTTTATATTGGGAAAGTCATCTCCGGTGAACTTTTGTATGGGAAAAGTCATCTCCGGTGAACTTTTATATTGGGAAAGTCATCTCCGGTGAACTTTTGTATGGGAAAAGTCATCTCCGGTGAACTTTTGTATTGGGAAAGTCATGCCCGGTGAACTTTTGTATTGGGAAAGTCATCTCCGGTGAACTTTTGTATGGGAAAAGTCATCTCCGGTGAACTTTTGTATGGGAAAAGTCATCTCCGGTGAACTTTTGTATGGAAAAGTCATCTCCGGTGAACTTTTGTATTGGGAAAGTCATGCCCGGTGAACTTTTGTATTGGGAAAGTCATCTCCGGTGAACTTTTGTATGGGAAAAGTCATCTCCGGTGAACTTTTGTTTTGGGAAAGTCATGCCCGGTGAACTTTTGTATTGGGAAAGTCATCTCCGGTGAACTTTTGTATTGGGAAAGTCATCTCCGGTGAACTTTTGTATTGGGAAAGTCATCTCCGGTGAACTTTTGTATGGGAAAAGTCATCTCCGGTGAACTTTTGTATTGGGAAAGTCATCTCCGGTGAACTTTTGTATTGGGAAAGTCATCTCCGGTGAACTTTTGTATTGGGAAAGTCATCTCCGGTGAACTTTTGTATGGGAAAAGTCATCTCCGGTGAACTTTTGTATGGGAAAAGTCATCTCCGGTGAACTTTTGTATTGGGAAAGTCATCTCCGGTGAACTTTTGTATTGGGAAAGTCATCTCCGGTGAACTTTTGTATGGGAAAAGTCATCTCCGGTGAACTTTTGTATTGGGAAAGTCATGCCCGGTGAAATTTTGTATGGAAAAATCATCTCCGGTGAACTTTTGTATTGGGAAAGTCATCTCCGGTGAACTTTTGTATGGGAAAAGTCATCTCCGGTGAACTTTTGTATTGGGAAAGTCATCTCCGGTGAACTTTTGTATGGGAAAAGTCATCTCCGGTGAACTTTTGTATTGGGAAAGTCATGCCCGGTGAACTTTTGTATTGGGAAAGTCATGCCCGGTGAACTTTTGTATTGGGAAAGTCATGCCCGGTGAACTTTTGTATTGGGAAAGTCATCTCCGGTGAACTTTTGTATTGGGAAAGTCATCTCCGGTGAACTTTTGTATTGGGAAAGTCGTGCCCGGTGAACTTTTGTATTGGGAAAGTCATGCCCGGTGAACTTTTGTATTGGGAAAGTCATCTCCGGTGAACTTTTGTATGGGAAAAGTCATCTCCGGTGAACTTTTGTATGGGAAAAGTCATCTCCGGTGAACTTTTGTATGGGAAAAGTCATCTCCGGTGAACTTTTGTATTGGGAAAGTCATGCCCGGTGAACTTTTGTATTGGGAAAGTCATCTCCGGTGAACTTTTGTATGGGAAAAGTCATCTCCGGTGAACTTTTGTTTTGGGAAAGTCATGCCCGGTGAACTTTTGTATTGGGAAAGTCATCTCCGGTGAACTTTTGTATTGGGAAAGTCATCTCCGGTGAACTTTTGTATTGGGAAAGTCATCTCCGGTGAACTTTTGTATGGGAAAAGTCATCTCCGGTGAACTTTTGTATTGGGAAAGTCATCTCCGGTGAACTTTTGTATTGGGAAAGTCATCTCCGGTGAACTTTTGTATTGGGAAAGTCATCTCCGGTGAACTTTTGTATTGGGAAAGTCATCTCCGGTGAACTTTTGTATGGGAAAAGTCATCTCCGGTGAACTTTTGTATTGGGAAAGTCATCTCCGGTGAACTTTTGTATTGGGAAAGTCATCTCCGGTGAACTTTTGTATTGGGAAAGTCATCTCCGGTGAACTTTTGTATTGGGAAAGTCATCTCCGGTGAACTTTTGTATTGGGAAAGTCATCTCCGGTGAACTTTTGTATTGGGAAAGTCATCTCCGGTGAACTTTTGTATGGGAAAAGTCATCTCCGGTGAACTTTTGTATGGGAAAAGTCATCTCCGGTGAACTTTTGTATTGGAAAAGTCATCTCCGGTGAACTTTTGTATTGGGAAAGTCATCTCCGGTGAACTTTTGTATTGGGAAAGTCATCTCCGGTGAACTTTTGTATTGGGAAAGTCATCTCCGGTGAACTTTTGTATTGGGAAAGTCATCTCCGGTGAACTTTTGTATTGGGAAAGTCATCTCCGGTGAACTTTTGTATTGGGAAAGTCATCTCCGGTGAACTTTTGTATTGGGAAAGTCATCTCCGGTGAACTTTTGTATGGGAAAAGTCATCTCCGGTGAACTTTTGTTTGGTAAAGTCATCTCCGGTGAACTTTTGTATTGGGAAAGTCATCTCCGGTGAACTTTTGTATGGGAAAAGTCATCTCCGGTGAACTTTTGTATTGGGAAAGTCATCTCCGGTGAACTTTTGTATTGGGAAAGTCATCTCCGGTGAACTTTTGTATTGGGAAAGTCATCTCCGGTGAACTTTTGTATGGGAAAAGTCATCTCCGGTGACTTTGGGAAAGTCATCTCCGGTGAACTTTTGTATTGGGAAAGTCATCTCCGGTGAACTTTTGTATTGGGAAAGTCATCTCCGGTGAACTTTTGTATTGGAAAAGTCATCTCCGGTGAACTTTTGTATTGGGAAAGTCATCTCCGGTGAACTTTTGTATTGGGAAAGTCATCTCCGGTGAACTTTTGTATGGGAAAAGTCATCTCCGGTGAACTTTTGTATTGGGAAAGTCATCTCCGGTGAACTTTTGTATGGGAAAAGTCATCTCCGGTGAACTTTTGTATTGGGAAAGTCATCTCCGGTGAACTTTTGTATTGGGAAAGTCATCTCCGGTGAACTTTTGTATGGGAAAAGTCATCTCCGGTGAACTTTTGTATGGGAAAAGTCATCTCCGGTGAACTTTTGTATTGGGAAAGTCATCTCCGGTGAACTTTTGTATTGGGAAAGTCATGCCCGGCGAACTTTTGTATTGGGAAAGTCATCTCCGGTGAACTTTTGTATTGGGAAAGTCATCTCCGGTGAACTTTTGTATTGGGAAAGTCATCTCCGGTGAACTTTTGTATTGGGAAAGTCATCTCCGGTGAACTTTTGTATTGGGAAAGTCATCTCCGGTGAACTTTTGTATTGGGAAAGTCATCTCCGGTGAACTTTTGTATTGGGAAAGTCATCTCCGGTGAACTTTTGTATTGGGAAAGTCATCTCCGGTGAACTTTTGTATGGGAAAAGTCATCTCCGGTGAACTTTTGTTTGGTAAAGTCATCTCCGGTGAACTTTTGTATTGGGAAAGTCATCTCCGGTGAACTTTTGTATGGGAAAAGTCATCTCCGGTGAACTTTTGTATTGGGGAAAGTCATCTCCGGTGAACTTTTGTATTGGGAAAGTCATCTCCGGTGAACTTTTGTATTGGGAAAGTCATCTCCGGTGAACTTTTGTATGGGAAAAGTCATCTCCGGTGAACTTTTGTATTGGGAAAGTCATCTCCGGTGAACTTTTGTATGGGAAAAGTCATCTCCGGTGAACTTTTGTATTGGGAAAGTCATCTCCGGTGAACTTTTGTATGGGAAAAGTCATCTCCGGTGAACTTTTATATTGGGAAAGTCATCTCCGGTGAACTTTTGTATTGGGAAAGTCATCTCCGGTGAACTTTTGTATTGGGAAAGTCATCTCCGGTGAACTTTTGTATGGGAAAAGTCATCTCCGGTGAACTTTTGTATGGGAAAAGTCATCTCCGGTGAACTTTTGTTTTGGGAAAGTCATGCCCGGTGAACTTTTGTATTGGGAAAGTCATCTCCGGTGAACTTTTGTATTGGGAAAGTCATCTCCGGTGAACTTTTGTATTGGGAAAGTCATCTCCGGTGAACTTTTGTATTGGGAAAGTCATCTCCGGTGAACTTTTGTATGGGAAAAGTCATCTCCGGTGAACTTTTGTATTGGGAAAGTCATCTCCGTGAACTTTTGTATTGGGGAAAGTCATCTCCGGTGAACTTTTGTATTGGGAAAGTCATCTCCGGTGAACTTTTGTATGGGAAAAGTCATCTCCGGTGAACTTTTGTATTGGGAAAGTCATCTCCGGTGAACTTTTGTATGGGAAAAGTCATCTCCGGTGAACTTTTGTATTGGGAAAGTCATCTCCGGTGAACTTTTGTATGGGAAAAGTCATCTCCGGCGAACTTTTATATTGGGAAAGTCATCTCCGGTGAACTTTTGTATTGGGAAAGTCATCTCCGGTGAACTTTTGTATTGGGAAAGTCATCTCCGGTGAACTTTTGTATTGGAAAAGTCATCTCCGGTGAACTTTTGTATTGGGAAAGTCATCTCCGGTGAACTTTTGTATTGGGAAAGTCATCTCCGGTGAACTTTTGTATGGGAAAAGTCATCTCCGGTGAACTTTTGTATTGGGAAAGTCATCTCCGGTGAACTTTTGTATGGGAAAAGTCATCTCCGGTGAACTTTTGTATTGGGAAAGTCATCTCCGGTGAACTTTTGTATTGGGAAAGTCATCTCCGGTGAACTTTTGTATGGGAAAAGTCATCTCCGGTGAACTTTTGTATGGGAAAAGTCATCTCCGGTGAACTTTTGTATTGGGAAAGTCATCTCCGGTGAACTTTTGTATTGGGAAAGTCATGCCCGGCGAACTTTTGTATTGGGAAAGTCATGCCCGGTGAACTTTTGTATTGGGAAAGTCATCTCCGGTGAACTTTTGTATTGGGAAAGTCATGCCCGGTGAACTTTTGTATTGGGAAAGTCATGCCCGGTGAACTTTTGTATGGGAAAAGTCATCTCCGGTGAACTTTTGTATGGGAAAAGTCATCTCCGGTGAACTTTTGTATTGGGAAAGTCATCTCCGGTGAACTTTTTTATTGGGAAGGTCATCTCCGGTGAACTTTTGTATGGGAATAGTCATCTCCGGTGAACTTTTGTATTGGGAAAGTCATCTCCGGTGAACTTTTGTATGGGAAAAGTCATCTCCGGTGAACTTTTATATTGGGAAAGTCATCTCCGGTGAACTTTTGTATTGGGAAAGTCATCTCCGGTGAACTTTTGTATTGGGAAAGTCATCTCCGGTGAACTTTTGTATGGGAAAAGTCATCTCCGGTGAACTTTTGTATGGGAAAAGTCATCTCCGGTGAACTTTTGTTTTGGGAAAGTCATGCCCGGTGAACTTTTTTATTGGGAAAGTCATCTCCGGTGAACTTTTGTATTGGGAAAGTCATCTCCGGTGAACTTTTGTATTGGGAAAGTCATCTCCGGTGAACTTTTGTATTGGGAAAGTCATCTCGGGTGAACTTTTGTATGGGAAAAGTCATCTCCGGTGAACTTTTTGTATTGGGAAAGTCATCTCCGGTGAACTTTTGTATTGGGAAAGTCATCTCCGGTGAACTTTTGTATTGGGAAAGTCATCTCCGGTGAACTTTTGTATGGGAAAAGTCATCTCCGGTGAACTTTTGTATTGGGAAAGTCATCTCCGGTGAACTTTTGTATGGGAAAAGTCATCTCCGGTGAACTTTTGTATTGGGAAAGTCATCTCCGGTGAACTTTTGTATGGGAAAAGTCATCTCCGGCGAACTTTTATATTGGGAAAGTCATCTCCGGTGAACTTTTGTATTGGGAAAGTCATCTCCGGTGAACTTTTGTATTGGGAAAGTCATCTCCGGTGAACTTTTGTATTGGAAAAGTCATCTCCGGTGAACTTTTGTATTGGGAAAGTCATCTCCGGTGAACTTTTGTATTGGGAAAGTCATCTCCGGTGAACTTTTGTATGGGAAAAGTCATCTCCGGTGAACTTTTGTATTGGGAAAGTCATCTCCGGTGAACTTTTGTATGGGAAAAGTCATCTCCGGTGAACTTTTGTATTGGGAAAGTCATCTCCGGTGAACTTTTGTATTGGGAAAGTCATCTCCGGTGAACTTTTGTATGGGAAAAGTCATCTCCGGTGAACTTTTGTATGGGAAAAGTCATCTCCGGTGAACTTTTGTATTGGAAAGTCATCTCCGGTGAACTTTTGTATTGGGAAAGTCATGCCCGGCGAACTTTTGTATTGGGAAAGTCATGCCCGGTGAACTTTTGTATTGGGAAAGTCATCTCCGGTGAACTTTTGTATTGGGAAAGTCATGCCCGGTGAACTTTTGTATTGGGAAAGTCATGCCCGGTGAACTTTTGTATGGGAAAAGTCATCTCCGGTGAACTTTTGAATGGGAAAAGTCATCTCCGGTGAACTTTTGTATTGGGAAAGTCATCTCCCGGTGAACTTTTTTATTGGGAAGGTCATCTCCGGTGAACTTTTGTATGGGAAAAGTCATCTCCGGTGAACTTTTGTATTGGGAAAGTCATCTCCGGTGAACTTTTGTATTGGGAAAGTCATCTCCGGTGAACTTTTGTATGGAAAAGTCATCTCCGGTGAACTTTTGTATGGGAAAAGTCATCTCCGGTGAACTTTTGTATTGGGAAAGTCATCTCCGGTGAACTTTTGTATGGGAAAAGTCATCTCCGGTGAACTTTTGTATTGGGAAAGTCATCTCCGGTGAACTTTTGTATGGGAAAAGTCATCTCCGGTGAACTTTTATATTGGGAAAGTCATCTCCGGTGAACTTTTGTATTGGGAAAGTCATCTCCGGTGAACTTTTGTATTGGGAAAGTCATCTCCGGTGAACTTTTGTATGGGAAAAGTCATCTCCGGTGAACTTTTGTATGGGAAAAGTCATCTCCGGTGAACTTTTGTTTTGGGAAAGTCATGCCCGGTGAACTTTTGTATTGGGAAAGTCATCTCCGGTGAACTTTTGTATTGGGAAAGTCATCTCCGGTGAACTTTTGTATTGGAAAGTCATCTCCGGTGAACTTTTGTATTGGGAAAGTCATCTCCGGTGAACTTTTGTATGGGGAAAAGTCATCTCCGGTGAACTTTTGTATTGGGAAAGTCATCTCCGGTGAACTTTTGTATTGGGAAAGTCATCTCCGGTGAACTTTTGTATTGGGAAAGTCATCTCCGGTGAACTTTTGTATGGGAAAAGTCATCTCCGGTGAACTTTTGTATTGGGAAAGTCATCTCCGGTGAACTTTTGTATGGGAAAAGTCATCTCCGGTGAACTTTTGTATTGGGAAAGTCATCTCCGGTGAACTTTTGTATGGGAAAAGTCATCTCCGGCGAACTTTTATATTGGGAAAGTCATCTCCGGTGAACTTTTGTATTGGGAAAGTCATCTCCGGTGAACTTTTGTATTGGGAAAGTCATCTCCGGTGAACTTTTGTATTGGGAAAGTCATCTCCGGTGAACTTTTGTATTGGAAAAGTCATCTCCGGTGAACTTTTGTATTGGGAAAGTCATCTCCGGTGAACTTTTGTATGGGAAAAGTCATCTCCGGTGAACTTTTGTATTGGGAAAGTCATCTCCGGTGAACTTTTGTATGGGAAAAGTCATCTCCGGTGAACTTTTGTATTGGGAAAGTCATCTCCGGTGAACTTTTGTATTGGGAAAGTCATCTCCGGTGAACTTTTGTATGGGAAAAGTCATCTCCGGTGAACTTTTGTATGCGAAAAGTCATCTCCGGTGAACTTTTGTATTGGGAAAGTCATCTCCGGTGAACTTTTGTATTGGGAAAGTCATGCCCCGGCGAACTTTTGTATTGGAAAGTCATGCCCGGTGAACTTTTGTATTGGGAAAGTCATCTCCGGTGAACTTTTGTATTGGGAAAGTCATGCCCGGTGAACTTTTGTATTGGGAAAGTCATGCCCGGTGAACTTTTGTATGGGAAAAGTCATCTCCGGTGAACTTTTGTATGGGAAAAGTCATCTCCGGTGAACTTTTGTATTGGGAAAGTCATCTCCGGTGAACTTTTTTATTGGGAAGGTCATCTCCGGTGAACTCTTGTATGGGAAAAGTCATCTCCGGTGAACTTTTGTATTGGGAAAGTCATCTCCGGTGAACTTTTGTATTGGGAAAGTCATCTCCGGTGAACTTTTGTATGGGAAAAGTCATCTCCGGTGAACTTTTGTATGGAAAAGTCATCTCCGGTGAACTTTTGTATTGGGAAAGTCATCTCCGGTGAACTTTTGTATTGGGAAAGTCATCTCCGGTGAACTTTTGTATTGGGAAAGTCATCTCCGGTGAACTTTTGTATTGGGAAAGTCATCTCCGGTGAACTTTTGTATTGGAAAAGTCATCTCCGGTGAACTTTTGTATTGGGAAAGTCATCTCCGGTGAACTTTGTATTGGGAAAGTCATCTCCGGTGAACTTTTGTATTGGGAAAGTCATCTCCGGTGAACTTTTGTATGGGAAAAGTCATCTCCGGTGAACTTTTGTATTGGGAAAGTCATCTCCGGTGAACTTTTTGTATTGGGAAAGTCATCTCCGGTGAACTTTTGTATTGGGAAAGTCATCTCCGGTGAACTTTTGTATGGGAAAAGTCATCTCCGGTGAACTTTTGTATTGGGAAAGTCATCTCCGGTGAACTTTTGTATTGGGAAAGTCATCTCCGGTGAACTTTTGTATTGGGAAAGTCATCTCCGGTGAACTTTTGTATTGGGAAAGTCATCTCCGGTGAACTTTTGTATGGGAAAAGTCATCTCCGGTGAACTTTTGTATTGGGAAAGTCATCTCCGGTGAACTTTTGTATGGGAAAAGTCATCTCCGGTGAACTTTTGTATTGGGAAAGTCATGTCCGGTGAACTTTTGTATTGGGAAAGTCATCTCCGGTGAACTTTTGTATGGGAAAAGTCATCTCCGGTGAACTTTTGTATTGGGAAAGTCATCTCCGGTGAACTTTTGTATGGGAAAAGTCATCTCCGGTGAACTTTTGTATTGGGAAAGTCATCTCCGGTGAACTTTTGTATGGGAAAAGTCATCTCCGGTGAACTTTTGTATTGGGAAAGTCATCTCCGGTGAACTTTTGTATTGGGAAAGTCATGCCCGGTAAACTTTTGTATGGGAAAAGTCATCTCCGGTGAACTTTTGTATGGGAAAAGTCATCTCCGGTGAACTTTTGTATTGGGAAAGTCATCTCCGGGTGAACTTTTGTATTGGGAAAGTCATCTCCGGTGAACTTTTGTATTGGGAAAGTCATCTTCCGGTGAACTTTTGTTTTGGGAAAGTCATGCCCGGTGAACTTTTGTATTGGGAAAGTCATGCCCGGTGAACTTTTGTATTGGGAAAGTCATGCCCGGTGAACTTTTGTATGGGAAAAGTCATCTCCGGTGAACTTTTGTATTGGGAAAGTCATCTCCGGTGAACTTTTGTATTGGGAAAGTCATCTCCCGGTGAACTTTTGTATGGGAAAAGTCATCTCCGGTGAACTTTTGTATTGGGAAAGTCATCTCCGGTGAACTTTTGTATTGGGAAAGTCATCTCCGGTGAACTTTTGTATTGGGAAAGTCATGCCCGGTGAACTTTTGTATTGGGAAAGTCATCTCCGGTGAACTTTTGTATTGGGAAAGTCATCTCCGGTGAACTTTTGTATGGGAAAAGTCATCTCCGGTGAACTTTTGTATTGGGAAAGTCATCTCCGGTGAACTTTTGTATGGGAAAAGTCATCTCCGGTGAACTTTTGTATTGGGAAAGTCATCTCCGGTGAACTTTTGTATGGGAAAAGTCATCTCCGGTGAACTTTTGTATTGGGAAAGTCATCTCCGGTGAACTTTTGTATTGGGAAAGTCATGCCCGGTGAACTTTTGTATTGGGAAAGTCATCTCCGGTGAACTTTTGTATTGGGAAAGTCATCTCCGGTGAACTTTTGTATTGGGAAAGTCATGCCGGTGAACTTTTGTATGGGAAAAGTCATCTCCGGTGAACTTTTGTATTGGGAAAGTCATCTCCGGTGAACTTTTGTATTGGGAAAGTCATCTCCGGTGAACTTTTGTATGGGAAAAGGTCATCTCCGGTGAACTTTTGTTTTGGGAAAGTCATGCCCGGTGAACTTTTGTATTGGGAAAGTCGTCTCCGGTGAACTTTTGTATGGGAAAAGTCATCTCCGGTGAACTTTTGTATTGGGAAAGTCATCTCCGGTGAACTTTTGTATGGAAAAGTCATCTCCGTGAACTTTTGTATTGGGAAAGTCATCTCCGGTGAACTTTTGTATTGGGAAAAGTCATCTCCGGTGAACTTTTGTATTGGGAAAGGTCATCTCCGGTGAACTTTTGTATGGGAAAAGTCATCTCCGGTGAACTTTTGTATTGGGAAAGTCATGCCCGGTGAACTTTTGTATTGGGAAAGTCATGCCCGGTGAACTTTTGTATTGGGAAAGTCATGCCCGGTGAACTTTTGTATTGGGACAGTCGTTGCCGGTGAACTTTTGTATTGGGAAAGTCATCTCCGGTGAACTTTTGTATTGGGAAAGTCATCTCCGGTGAACTTTTGTATGGGAAAAGTCATCTCCGGTGAACTTTTGTATTGGGAAAGTCATGCCCGGTGAACTTTTGTATTGGGAAAGTCATGCCCGGTGAACTTTTGTATGGGAAAAGTCATCTCCGGTGAACTTTTGTATGGGAAAAGTCATCTCCGGTGAACTTTTGTATTGGGAAAGTCATCTCCGGTGAACTTTTGTATGGGAAAAGTCATCTCCGGTGAACTTTTGTATTGGTAAAGTCATCTCCGGTGAACTTTTGTATTGGGAAAGTCATCTCCGGTGAACTTTTGTATTGGGAAAGTCATCTCCGGTGAACTTTTGTATGGGAAAAGTCATCTCCGGTGAACTTTTTTATTGGGAAAGTCATCTCCGGTGAACTTTTGTATGGGAAAAGTCATCTCCGGTGAACTTTTGTATTGGGAAAAGTCATCTCCGGTGAACTTTTGTATTGGGAAAGTCATCTCCGGTGAACTTTTGTATTGGGAAAGTCATCTCCGGTGAACTTTTGTATTGGAAAGTCATCTCCGGTGAACTTTTTGTATTGGGAAAGTCATCTCCGGTGAACTTTTGTATGGGGAAAAGTCATCTCCGGTGAACTTTTGTATTGGGAAAGTCATCTCCGGTGAACTTTTGTATCGGGAAAGTCATCTCCGGTGAACTTTTGTATTGGGAAAGTCATCTCCGGTGAACTTTTGTATGGGAAAAGTCATCTCCGGTGAACTTTTATATTGGGAAAGTCATCTCCGGTGAACTTTTGTATTGGGAAAGTCGGCCGGTGAACTTTTGTATTGGGAAAGTCATCTCCGGTGAACTTTTGTATTGGGAAAGTCATCTCCGGTGAACTTTTGTATTGGGAAAGTCATCTCCGGTGAACTTTTGTTTGGGAAAAGTCATCTCCGGTGAACTTTTGTATGGGAAAAGTCATCTCCGGTGAACTTTTGTATTGGGAAAGTCATCTCCGGTGAACTTTTTGTATTGGGAAAGTCATCTCCGGTGAACTTTTGTATTGGGAAAGTCATCTCCGGTGAACTTTTGTATTGGGAAAGTCATCTCCGGTGAACTTTTGTATTGGGAAAGTCATGCCCGGTGAACTTTTGTTTTGGGAAAGTCATGCCCGGTGAACTTTTGTATTGGGAAAGTCATCTCCGGTGAACTTTTGTATGGGAAAAGTCATCTCCGGTGAACTTTTGTATTGGGAAAGTCATCTCCGGTGAACTTTTGTATGGGAAAAGTCATCTCCGGTGAACTTTTGTATTGGAAAGTCATGCCCGGTTAGCTTTTGTATTGGGAAAGTCATGCCCGGTGATCTTTTGTATTGGGAAAGTCATGCCCGGTGAACTTTTGTATGGGAAAAGTCATCTCCGGTAAACTTTTGTATGGGAAAAGTCATCTCCGGTGAACTTTTGTATTGGGAAAGTCATCTCCGGTGAACTTTTGTATTGGGAAAGTCATCTCCGGTGAACTTTTGTATTGGGAAAGTCATCTCCGGTGAACTTTTGTATTGGGAAAGTCATCTCCGGTGAACTTTTGTATTGGGAAAGTCATCTCCGGTGAACTTTTGTATTGGGAAAGTCATCTCCGGTGAACTTTTGTATGGGAAAAGTCATGTCCGGTGAACTTTGTATTGGGAAAGTCATCTCCGGTGAACTTTTGTATGGGAAAAGTCATCTCCGGTGAACTTTTGTATTGGGAAAGTCATCTCCGGTGAACTTTTGTATTGGGAAAGTCATCTCCGGTGAACTTTTGTATGGGAAAAGTCATCTCCGGTGAACTTTTGTATTGGGAAAGTCATGCCCGGTGAACTTTTGTATGGGAAAAGTCATCTCCGGTGAACTTTTGTATTGGGAAAGTCATGCCCGGTGAACTTTTGTATTGGGAAAGTCATGCCCCGGTGAACTTTTGTATTGGGAAAGTCATGCCGGTGAACTTTTGTATGGGAAAAGTCATCTCCGGTGAACTTTTGTATGGGAAAAGTCATCTCCGGTGAACTTTGTATTGGGAAAGTCATCTCCGGTGAACTTTTGTATTGGGAAAGTCATGCCCGGTGAACTTTTGTATTGGGAAAGTCATCTCCGGTGAACTTTTGTATTGGGAAAGTCATCTCCGGTGAACTTTTGTATGGGAAAGTCATCTCCGGTGAACTTTTGTATTGGAAAGTCATCTCCGGTGAACTTTTGTATGGGAAAAGTCATCTCCGGTGAACTTTTGTATTGGAAAGTCATCTCCGGTGAACTTTTGTATGGGAAAAGTCATCTCCGGTGAACTTTTGTATTGGGAAAGTCATCTCCGGTGAATTTTGTATTGGGAAAGTCATCTCCGGTGAACTTTTGTATTGGGAAAGTCATCTCCGGTGAACTTTTGTATTGGGAAAGTCATGCCCGGTGAACTTTTGTATTGGAAAAGTCATCTCCGGTGAACTTTTGTATGGGAAATGTCATCTCCGGTGAACTTTTGTATTGGGAAAGTCATCTCCGGTGAACTTTTGTATGGGAAAAGTCATCTCCGGTGAACTTTTGTATTGGGAAAGTCATCTCCGGTGAACTTTTTGTATGGGAAAAGTCATCTCCGGTGAACTTTTGTATTGGGAAAGTCATCTCCGGTGAACTTTTGTATTGGGAAAGTCATCTCCGGTGAACTTTTGTATGGGAAAAGTCATCTCCGGTGAAGTTTTGTATTGGGAAATTCATCTCCGGTGAACTTTTGTATTGGGAAAGTCATCTCCGGTGAACTTTTGTATTGGGAAAGTCATCTCCGGTGAACTTTTGTATGGGAAAAGTCATCTCCGGTGAACTTTTATATTGGGAAAGTCATCTCCGGTGAACTTTTGTATTGGGAAAGTCGTGCCCGGTGAACTTTTGTATTGGGAAAGTCATCTCCGGTGAACTTTTGTATGGAAAAGTCATCTCCGGTGAACTTTTGTTTTGGGAAAGTCATGCCCGGTGAACTTTTGTATTGGGAAAGTCATCTCCGGTGAACTTTTGTATGGGAAAAGTCATCTCCGGTGAACTTTTGTATTGGGAAAGTCATCTCCGGGGAACTTTTGTATGGGAAAAGTCATCTCCGGTGAACTTTTGTATTGGGAAAGTCATCTCCGGTGAACTTTTGTATGGGAAAAGTCATCTCCGGTGAACTTTTGTATTGGGAAAGTCATCTCCGGTGAACTTTTGTATGGGAAAAGTCATCTCCGGTGAACTTTTGTATTGGGAAAGTCATGCCCGGTGAACTTTTGTATTGGGAAAGTCGTGCCCGGTGAACTTTTGTATTGGGAAAGTCATGCCCGGTGAACTTTTGTATTGGGAAAGTGGCCCGGTGAACTTTTGTATTGGGAAAGTCATCTCCGGTGAACTTTTGTATTGGGAAAGTCATCTCCGGTGAACTTTTGTATGGGAAAAGTCATCTCCGGTGAACTTTTGTATGGGAAAAGTCATCTCCGGTGAACTTTTGTATTGGGAAAGGTCATCTCCGGTGAACTTTTGTATTGGGAAAGTCATCTCCGGTGAACTTTTGTATTGGGAAAGTCATCTCCGGTGAACTTTTGTATTGGGAAAGTCATCTCCGGTGAACTTTTGTATTGGGAAAGTCATGCCCGTGAACTTTTGTTTGGGAAAGTCATGCCCGGTGAACTTTTGTATTGGGAAAGTCATCTCCGGTGAACTTTTGTATGGGAAAAGTCATCTCCGGTGAACTTTTGTATTGGGAAAGTCATCTCCGGTGAACTTTTGTATGGGAAAAGTCATCTCCGGTGAACTTTTGTATTGGGAAAAGTCATGCCCGGTGAACTTTTGTATTGGGAAAGTCATGCCCGGTGAACTTTTGTATTGGGAAAGTCATGCCCGGTGAACTTTTGTATGGGAAAAGTCATCTCCGGTGAACTTTTGTATGGGAAAAGTCATCTCCCGTGAACTTTTGTGTTGGGAAAGTCATCTCCGGTGAACTTTTGTATGGGAAAGTCATCTCCGGTGAACTTTTGTATGGGGAAAAGTCATCTCCGGTGACTTTTGTATTGGGAAAGTCATCTCCGGTGAACTTTTGTATTGGGAAAGTCATCTCCGGTGAACTTTTGTATGGGAAAAGTCATCTCCGGTGAACTTTTGTATGGGAAAAGTCATCTCGGTGAACTTTTGTATTGGGAAAGTCATCTCCGGTGAAGTTTTGTATGGGAAAAGTCATCTCCGGTGAACTTTTGTATTGGGAAAGTCATCTCCGGTGAACTTTTGTATTGGGAAAGTCATCTCCGGTGAACTTTTGTATGGGAAAAGTCATCTCCGGTGAACTTTTGTATGGGAAAGTCATCTCCGGTGAACTTTTGTATGGGAAAAGTCATCTCCGGTGAACTTTTGTATTGGGAAAGTCATCTCCGGTGAACTTTTGTATTGGGAAAGTCATCTCCGGTGAACTTTTGTATGGGAAAAGTCATCTCCGGTGAACTTTTGTATGGGAAAAGTCATCTCCGGTGAACTTTTGTATTGGGAAAGTCATCTCCGGTGAACTTTTGTATTGGGAAAGTCATCTCCGGTGAACTTTTTTATTGGGAAAGTCATCTCCGGTGAACTTTTGTATTGGGAAAGTCATCTCCGGTGAACTTTTGTATGGGAAAAGTCATCTCCGGTGAACTTTTGTATTGGGAAAGTTATCTCCGGTGAACTTTTGTATTGGGAAAGTCATCTCCGGTGAACTTTTGTATTGGGAAAGTCATGCCCGGTGAACTTTTATATTGGGAAAGTCATCTCCGGTGAACTTTTGTATGGGAAAAGTCATCTCCGTTGAACTTTTGTATTGGGAAAGTCATCTCCGGTGAACTTTTGTATGGGAAAAGTCATCTCCGGTGAACTTTTGTATTGGGAAAGTCATCTCCGGTGAACTTTTGTATGGGAAAGTCATCTCCGGTGAACTTTTGTATTGGGAAAGTCATCTCCGGTGAACTTTTGTATTGGGAAAGTCATCTCCGGTGAACTTTTGTATTGGGAAAGTCATCTCCGGTGAACTTTTGTATGGGAAAAGTCATCTCCGGTGAACTTTTGTATGGGAAAGTCATCTCCGGTGAACTTTTGTATTGGAAAGTCATCTCCGGTGAACTTTTGTATTGGGAAAGTCATCTCCGGTGAACTTTTGTATTGGGAAAGTCATCTCCGGTGAACTTTTGTATTGGGAAAGTCATCTCGGTGAACTTTTGTATGGGAAAAGTCATCTCCGGTGAACTTTTGTATTGGGAAAAGTCATCCCCGGTGAACTTTTGTATTGGGAAAGTCATCTCCGGTGAACTTTTGTATGGAAAGTCATCTCCGGTGAACTTTTGTATGGGGAAAGTCATCTCCGGTGAACTTTTGTATTGGGAAAGTCATCTCCGGTGAACTTTTGTATTGGGAAAGTCATGCCCGGTGAACTTTTGTATTGGGAAAGTCATCTCCGGTGAACTTTTGTATTGGGAAAGTCATCTCCGGTGAACTTTTGTATGGGAAAGTCATCTCCGGTGAACTTTTGTATTGGGAAAGTCATCTCCGGTGAACTTTTGTATTGGGAAAGTCATCTCCGGTGAACTTTTGTATGGGAAAAGTCATCTCCGGTGAACTTTTGTATTGGGAAAGTCATCTCCGGTGAACTTTTGTATTGGGAAAGTCATCTCCGGTGAACTTTTGTATTGGGAAAGTCATCTCCGGTGAACTTTTGTATTGGGAAAGTCATCTCCGGTGAACTTTTGTATTGGGAAAGTCATCTCCGGTGAACTTTTGTATTGGGAAAAGTCATCTCCGGTGAACTTTTGTATTGGGAAAGTCATCTCCGGTGAACTTTTGTATGGGAAAAGTCATCTCCGGTGAACTTTTGTATTGGGAAAGTCATCTCCGGTGAACTTTTGTATGGGAAAGTCATCTCCGGTGAACTTTGTATTGGGAAAGTCATCTCGGTGAACTTTTGTATTGGGAAAGTCATCTCCGGTGAACTTTTGTATTGGGAAAGTCATCTCCGGTGAACTTTTGTATTGGGAAAAGTCATCTCCGGTGAACTTTTGTATTGGGAAAGTCATCTCCGGTGAACTTTTGTATTGGGAAAGTCATCTCCGGTGAACTTTTGTATGGGAAAAGTCATCTCCGGTGAACTTTTGTATTGGGAAAGTCATCTCCGGTGAACTTTTGTATGGGAAAAGTCATCTCCGGTGAACTTTTGTATTGGGAAAGTCATCTCCGGTGAACTTTTGTATTGGGAAAGTCATCTCCGGTGAACTTTTGTATGGGAAAAGTCATCTCCGGTGAACTTTTGTATTGGGAAAGTCATCTCCGGTGAACTTTTGTATTGGGAAAGTCATCTCCGGTGAACTTTTGTATGGGAAAAGTCATCTCCGGTGAACTTTTGTATTGGGAAAGTCATCTCCGGTGAACTTTTGTATTGGGAAAGTCATCTCCGGTGAACTTTTGTATTGGGAAAGTCATCTCCGGTGAACTTTTGTATTGGGAAAGTCATCTCCGGTGAACTTTTGTATTGGGAAAGTCATCTCCGGTGAACTTTTGTATGGGAAAGTCATCTCCGGTGAACTTTTGTATTGGGAAAGTCATCTCCGGTGAACTTTTGTATGGGAAAAGTCATCTCCGGTGAACTTTTGTATGGGAAAAGTCATCTCCGGTGAACTTTTGTATTGGGAAAGTCATCTCCGGTGAACTTTTGTATTGGGAAAGTCATCTCCGGTGAACTTTTTGATTGGGAAAAGTCATCTCCGGTGAACTTTTGTATTGGGAAAGTCATCTCCGGTGAACTTTTGTATTGGGAAAGTCATCTCCGGTGAACTTTTGTATTGGGAAAGTCATCTCCGGTGAACTTTTGTATTGGGAAAGTCATCTCCGGTGAACTTTTGTATGGGAAAAGTCATCTCCGGTGAACTTTTGTATTGGGAAAGTCATCTCCGGTGAACTTTTGTATGGGAAAAGTCATCTCCGGTGAACTTTTGTATTGGGAAAGTCATCTCCGGTGAACTTTTGTATTGGGAAAGTCATCTCCCGGTGAACTTTTGTATTGGGAAAGTCATCTCCGGTGAACTTTTGTATTGGGAAAGTCATGCCCGGTGAACTTTTGTATTGGGAAAGTCATCTCCGGTGAACTTTTGTATTGGGAAAGTCATCTCCGGTGAACTTTTGTTATGGGAAAGTCATCTCCGGTGAACTTTTGTATTGGGAAAGTCATCTCCGGTGAACTTTTGTATGGGAAAGTCATCTCCGGTGAACTTTTGTATTGGGAAAGTCATTCCCGGTGAACTTTTGTATTGGGAAAGTCATGCCGGTGAACTTTTGTATTGGGAAAGTCATGCCCGGTGAACTTTTGTATTGGGAAAGTCATCCGGTGAACTTTTGTATTGGGAAAGTCATCTCCGGTGAACTTTTGTATTGGGAAAGTCATCTCCGGTGAACTTTTGTATTGGGAAAGTCATCTCCGGTGAACTTTTGTATTGGGAAAGTCATCTCCGGTGAACTTTTGTATGGGAAAGTCATCTCCGGTGAACTTTTGTATGGGAAAGTCATCTCCGGTGAACTTTTTGTATTGGAAAGTCATCTCCGGTGAACTTTTGTATGGGAAAGTCATCTCCGGTGAACTTTTGTATGGAAAGTCATCTCCGGTGAACTTTGTATTGGGAAAGTCATCTCCGGTGAACTTTTGTATTGGGAAAAGTCATCTCCGGTGAACTTTTGTATTGGGAAAGTCATCTCCGGTGAACTTTTGTATTGGGAAAGTCATCTCCGGTGAACTTTTGTATTGGGAAAGTCATCTCCGGTGAACTTTTGTATTGGGAAAGTCATCTCCGGTGAACTTTTGTATGGGAAAAGTCATCTCCGGTGAACTTTTGTATTGGGAAAGTCATCTCCGGTGAACTTTTGTATGGGAAAAGTCATCTCCGGTGAACTTTTGTATTGGGAAAGTCATCCCGGTGAACTTTTGTTTGGGAAAGTCATCTCCGGTGAACTTTTGTATTGGAAAGTCATCTCCGGGTGAACTTTTGTATTGGGAAAAGTCATGCTCCGGTGAACTTTTGTATTGGGAAAGTC